>NW_012116599.1:5553736-5565394 GCF_000951035.1 Colobus angolensis palliatus | reverse complement strand
GCACATATACACCATGGAATACTATGCAGCCATAAAAAAGGATGAGTTCATGTCCTTTGTAGGGACATGGATGCAGCTGGAAACCATCATTCTTGGCAAACTATCACAAGAACAGAAAACCAAATACTGCAAGTCCTTACTCATAGGTGGGAATTGAACAATGAGATCATTTGGACACAGGAAAGGGAGCATCACACACCGGGTCCTATTGTGGAGAGGGGGTAGTAGGGAGGGATAGCATTAGGAGATATACCTAACGTAAATTATGAGTTAATTGGTACGGCACACAAACATGGCACATGTATACATATATAACAAACCTGCATGTTGTGCACATGTACCCTATAACTTAAAGTATAAAAAAAAAAAAAAGGCACTAGGAAAAAAAATCTGCATATGTCAATTATTAAGTTAAAAGAACACAGTTTTCAATAGGCCTATATGTCGAATATGAATATTTTACCATTTTCTCCTGTCTTAGACTCTTTACTGGATCTTGAAATTTTCATTGTTGAAGTTAAGGTAAAGAAAAAGAAAAAGTAATATGAAGAAAAAATACATAGATTTAATTAAAGAAAATAAATATGTGACACTGTGACATATAGGAGAGCAATAAGAAAACCCAGCCTCACCCACATGTTCCAGAAGAGCCTCTGATCTGTGCAGGCGCCTGAACTGGCCGCCCTGACCACCCACTACTTTTTATCAGGCAGGCTCTTTTCTCAGCTCTATTTTGGAATAGAATTAGATGTCTAGACACCTTCTTCTATTCCTGTTACCAAAACAAGTTGAGAGATGTTTATGTATTTTTAAATGCTAGAGACTACAGATGGAGAGCCTTCTCTGCCCATACCTGTGGTCAGTGGGCAACCTGGAACATGGCCCCTCATCACTGCTCCCTGCTGCTCATATCCTTGTGTACTGATCTTCCTTTGAGCACGAATTGGACCTGTGACTCGCTCCAAATGAAAACAATGCAGCAATATTGATGACATCGTCAATCTTAAATGATGAGATTTGGGAAATATGACTAAGAATAATGTTTATTTGAGTGCAGAGCTTAAGAGTAGCCATCTGGGAAACACAGACTCCAAAAGAATGCGTCAGCATTCCAAGGTGGGAAAAGTAAGGTTTCATTTATATAGGCGAAGACAGGGAAGGTTAACAAGGTTGCAGCATTTTTCAAAAAAGGTTAGTATATGTGTTATAGTGATTTGATTGGTTACATCTTGCTATAGTACATTTGGAGGAAAATTGCCTTACCTTTCTGTGGGGAGGGGTAATGGTTTTGATGGGTCTTATCTTTGGTGCCATTCAGCCTTTCCTAATCATTTACATGGCAAGAATGAGGAAGAGATACGATCTGTAATCAGAAAAGCAGAACTTGCAGCTGCATGCTTTGTGACTTAGGCCACATAGCCACATTCCTCTCCAGGCTTAAAATAATTTAAAGTTACAACAGCTTTAAGTTTGAATTATTTAATTTCACAAGATGAAGCTAACAAGATTAGGCTACAAAATATGGTGAGTTCTACCTTGAGTTTCCTTTCTCAGTCTCTTGATAGCTCATTAGAGTGGAAGCCAGCTGCCAAGTTGTGATTTTCCCAATGCAAAGGCCTAAGTGGTCAGGTGCCGGTATCTACCACCAAACAACTGCCAGTGAGGAAGTGAGGCCTGCAAATGGCCAGGAAAGTGAACTTGTAAGTGGATCCTCCCTGCAGTGTCTGTTGATATCTATGAAAGACCGTGAGCCACAGGTATCCAGTTGAGCCACATCAATACTCTTGACTCATAGAAAACATGAGATACAAAGCGTTTATTGTTTTAAGTCATGACATTTTGGGAAATTATTTTTCACAGCAACAAACAAAAAATAGACACCTGGGCAGTGCATAACAGTGATTCCTAAGCAGAGGAGGATGAGAAACACCTTGCTTCTCAAAAAAGTGCTAAGCAAAGATGACTGGCAGTTCACCAAAAAATCTGTGGTGACCTTCTATAGTGTACAATTGTTGCCAGAAGCAGCTGCCAGGACAGAGACTAGGATTTCCAGCTCCACCTCCACCTCTTCATTATTATTATTTTTTAAGATGGGATCTCACTCTGTTGCTCAGGCTAGATTACAGTGGCATGGTTATAGCTCACGGCAGCCTCAAACTCCTATGCTCAAGTGATCCTTTAGCCTAGCCTCCTGAAGAGCTGGGACTCCAGGCATGCGCCACCATGCCCAGCTAATTTTCAAAAATTGTTTTGTAGAGATGGGATCTTGCTATATTGCCCAGACTGGTCTCAAATTCCTGGCGTCAAGCCATCCTCCTGCCTCAGCCTCCCAAAGTGCTGGGATTACAGGAGTGAACCACTATGTCTGGCCCATCTATTCACTTCGAGGTGCCATGTGACTGGTTTTCACTTACAAGAACATGTGTGGTATTTGCAGGCCTAGGGGTTAAGTGATTGTGGTATTTGCAGGCCTAAGGGTTAAGCCATGGATGGGCCAGCCCTGCCTTCTCTCTTTCTTTCTACGCCATGCTGGGTCCTGAATGACCAGAAAGAACAGTCCTGACTCACTCATAGAGGACAGGAGCATTTGCTCTGAACGATTGTGAACAGAACATCTATTCTGGGCAAGAAATTAACTTTTCATGAGTTAAGCCAGTGAAATATTGGGGGTTGGGTGTTTAGTTACAGCAGCTAGCGTCACTCTAAATAATACAGAAATACAGGACCATAGCTTGAAACACTGAGATGAGACACTCCTCATGGAGAGTTAGTGCACAAATACTTAGCAATATCTAGATACCAAAGTCATAAGTTTTTATATTTCAGAGCAAAGTCTTCCAGGTAGCTGTGGTCTCTAGGGCAAGGCATAGGGAAAAGATAATATGATATGGATTAGGACTGGTCATATCCAGTATGATCACACGAAGGAGGGAGAGGAGAAATGAAAAGCTTTGTGTGGTTCTTTTTTTTCCATCTCTATTTCCTTACTACAAAACTCTTGTTAAGTATAGTAAATTGTCGGTGGTTTAGTATTTGAAACTAACTCACAGAAGACCAAAAGGAGAGAGAGGAGAGAGAAGTGGCAGGAAGAGAGAGAGAGAGAGAGAGATTTTGTAGGGCGAAAGAAAAGTGAAGAAATGGAAAAGGAAAATGGAGGAAAGGTCATAGAGTTTGAGTAAATATTCTTCTCTTTTAGCAAGATTGAACATCTTATAAACTGTTTCTGGAAAACTGTAATTGGAGTTCTTAAATTGGGTTTCAAAAAAGGAGATCTGAGAATCTCAAGATTTTCTACCAAATGTTGATATTTACACACACAGATTTTTTTTTTCCTGGAATTGGTGATCCCCCTCCCCCAAGCTTAAGAACCATTTCTCTAAAGTGACTTTGGCCCTATTATTTAGGACATTTTGATTTAATCTTATTCTTGCCAATTTTTTTTTTTGCCTCCTTAGAAGTTATTACCAAAGGAAAATTTTATAAAAGCCATATGAAGAACGTGTATTTAAAAGCAGATTGTATGTGTTTGAATAATGCTTGTTCTGTCTGCCTTTCCATTGCTTTCTTAGACTATAAACAGAAACCATGCTTTTTCCCCAGAAAAATTCCTTTATCAGAATACCTAAAACCAGGTCCCTTGCAGGATAGAGCATAATAAATGCTATTGGTTCCTGCTGATGAAGTATCTAACCCAGTTCACTCAGAAGTCAAAGAAAATACTGAAAATAAAACTTGTATTTTCTATTTCACTGCCTAGTTAATAAACGTTGACATGCATAATTATTTTAGATGTAGGAAGACAAAACAACAAATAAGAGGAAAATATTGATAAGTTGTTATTGATTCAAATAAGGGAGCTGGTCTCGTGTGATGGACGTATTGCACATAGAAGCAAGAGGCAAATGTGATGGTCCTTTTATTCTTGCATACTGTGGCTTATTTAAACGGAAGTTAATGGTAGAGTATGAAGTCTTGTCTCCTATGCATGTCATGTTTTAATGGTGCTATTTATTTCTTTTCTTTTCTTTCTTTCTCTATTTTTTTTTTTGTTTTGTTTGAGACAGGGTCTTACTGAGTTACCCAGGCTGGAGTGCAGTGGGGCAATCTTGGCTCACTGCAACCTCTGCCTTTCAGGTTCAAGCTATCCTCCCACCTCAGCTTCCACGCTCATGATAGAGAAAGGTTTTCACCATGTTGACTAGGCTAGTCTCAAACCCCTGACCTCAGGTGATCAGTCTTCCTCGGCCGCCCGAAGGGCTGGGGTTACAGGCGTGAACCACTGCACCCTGCCTAATGGTGCTATTTCTTTCTCTCTCTCTCTCTCTCTCTCTCTCTCTCTCTCTCTCTCTTTCTTTTTTTTGAGACAGAGTCTCGCTCTGTCACCCAGGCTGGAGTGCAGTGGCACCATCTCGACTCATTGCAAGCTCCGCCTCCCGGGATCACGCCATTCTCCTGGTTCAGCCTCTGGAGTAGCTGGGACTGCACACGCCCGCCACATCGCCGGCTAATTTTTTGTATTTTTTTAGTAGAGACGGGGTTTCACCGTGTTAGCCAGGGTGGTCTTGATCTCCTGACCTCTTGATCCGCCCGCCTCGGCCTCCCAAATTGCTGGGATTACAGGCGTGAGCCACTGCGCCCGGCCAAATGGTGCTGTTTCTAATCTAGGTTTTGTACCACTGACCTGGATGTCTTCTACCTTTCCCAAGTTTGCCTGAGGAGCCCCAGAACAAATAGGACTATTGGCATTATTTCACTACTAGATAAATTAAAATGTCCTCCTGGAGATGCTCAATGAACATTTGTTGGTGATTATCAAGTAACATATATAAAATTAATGAATATTATTACTTCATGGATTTTTAAAGAATGTAACAATAAAGGAAATATACATCCAGATGAGGATTTTAGGTAAAAACTATGAAAATTAAAAAATTAGTTACTCATCACTTTAAATTAGCAGATTAAAAAAATGTAGCCGTCCTATAAATGAAGTGGTTTATCTACTCATGTGTTTTGGTTGGAACATTTTTATGAAATCGATTGGCTTGGTGATAAGACAGCATTAGAGAGAGACCAAGAAGTGCTAGATTTTGAGTTCTGATCTATCTATATGTAGAAGATGATTTCAAATGTTAGCAACAAGAAATTAGATTGAACTGATGCCAGTAGCTCTTCAGGAATCTACCTGCAAAACTTAGCATGTGGGGGACAGAGATGGGAAGATGGAGAAATAAGGATGATGTTTCTTTTTTCCTGCCTCCTCTCAGTGACTAGGCTTGACCACTAATAGGAGCACAATAAAGAGAGAGATCTGAATTGCACAGGAAGAGAAATGCAGAGAACCAGCGGCTCAGCTCTGAGTGTAGATAGCAAAATAGAACACAATTGGAGAAAACACATCTCATTTCTGACAAGAGCTCACCATGATTCAGGTGGTACAAAGAGGGCTGGAGAGGAGGCAGTGCCCCTTGATATCTGACATAGTTGCAGTCTGGGGATGCCCTGGAAGGCTCCATCCTTAGTAGAGTAGCAGTGGGCCCAGTGAGGTCACCTCAAGCCACGACCCCACAAGGCACAGCCCTCAAGTGGCTGGCAGACAGAAAACATCCAGAAGAATGCCAGCTGAGAAGAGAAGGAGGGGGATTTTTCCAAAGCATACATGAAACATCCCAGAGAATAGGAAAAACAGGGCAGAAAAGGATCTCAGGCGAGGTTCTGTGAGGGTCTTCAGGATGAGGACGAGGACCCTCACAGAAGGCTCCTGACACCACAGAGTTTGTGCTTATTTGCAACAAGGGAGTTGGGCTCTGAAACTGCCTCACTAATTAAAGTCAGCCATTGTCTCAAGGCCTCCGGGCATTTGGTGAGCAGGCGAAACAGCTCAGCTAGCCCAAGGAGAGCCCTCTGAAAAAAACTGCAGGTGTTACTCCGTAGAAACAAAGCTCTCAGAAGCTGGCGGTGGACCCAGAAACAGTAAAAGAAACTTCAGGGGATCAAGATAGAACCCAGCCAACACTTGCTATGCCACCTTACCCAGAAATAGCTGGGGCTAACTTTGCAGAAAATAGCGTGGGTGCTGAGGGCCTGCAGTTCTGCAAATGGAGGCTAGTAAGTTTATGTAACTGCAATGTCAGCGTATACATGAGCTCATTGATATTTGCAGGATGGTGAAGCCTTGGTCAGTTACATATGAATAAAAAAGTTCAGAATTGGAAGGGATCTCATGGATCATCTAGTGAGAACTCCTTCTTCTTATTCTGTAGCTCAGATATTGAAGTAGCAAGACAGATAAGTGATTTGCCAAAGGCAAGAGAACTAATGTGAAAGTGAATCCAAATGAAATTACTTGTGTTAAAAACACTGACAAACAGGGCCAAGGAAGGCCGTGAAAAAGGTTTCTCATGCATGAATCCCTGATAACAAGGCTACCACAAAAGACTCTCCAAACACCACAACCTTGCACAAAGGCCATTGCAATCTTACGAACAAACAAAACAAACTCACCAGATCATCTGCCCAACAATTGCCTGTCCAACATCAGACTGACATCACACTTGTTGCTGATCCTTGTAGCCAAGGATAATTTTCTCAAAAGAGCTATGTAACTTTTTTTTTTCTTTTATAAACTTTGTCTTTACCTCCTCGGATACACGTATAGTTTACTATGGAGTGGGTTTTTCACTGCAATAACCATTACTGAATAAATATCATTCTGTTTTACAGAGTCTCTCTCTGTCTGTTATTTAGGTCAACACTAAGTAGTGGCAAAGCCAGGATTAAAATCAAGTTTTCTGATCTCAAATTATATCTTCTCTAATTATCCAAGGCACATCATAATGCAGGAAAATTTTGTAACTTGAGGATTTGCAATGCCTACCCTGAAAACACGTCAAATATGTTGTGCTCCTTTCCATGTCATATGACAGAGTGTTGGCACCATGATTTTATCACATTTACATTTAATCTACTCTTATTCATATTATTACATTACTTTATGTTATCCTGAACACAAACTATTTTAATATCCATCTGTATTTACTAGTGACCCTCCAGGTAAGATAATAGGAAAGTGCAAAGCGCAAATTGCTGGTGCTGCTGAATGGGGGTGATAAAGAATATCATGTTTCCTTGTCTTCATAGGGCTAGATTTGTTGGACTCAATCTATTGCCTTTCTGAGAAATTGGGCAGCCAATCTCTGACTCCCTGGCCCATTGCTTTCTTTGGGCTCTGATAGAGATTATT
The DNA here is from genome assembly GCF_000951035.1 of Colobus angolensis palliatus. NCBI lineage: Eukaryota > Metazoa > Chordata > Mammalia > Primates > Cercopithecidae > Colobus > Colobus angolensis. The sequence continues at coordinate 5,558,151 of NW_012116599.1, read as the reverse complement.
ACATAGTTTATTAAGCTTACTTCCCCCAAAAGCTGAATGTGATGTAATAGTGCCATCTGTCACCTTTTGCAGAAGGCAGAGAGGAAAAGCAATGCCTTAGGAAGCCTGAGGTTGATTATAACAGGTCCTGAAGTGCAGCTGTGGCTTCAGGTATTAAGGCCCATGGGCTGCTCTGTGCAGTGCAAAATGACGACAGACAATGGGCTGCTCTGTGCAGTGCAAAACGATGACAGAGCCTGGAGTGTTCTGAGCCATGGCCAGGGAGGAAAGGCCAGCAGAATAGCAAAAATAACCCTGCTGAGTGACCCTGAAATACCTGGTGCAGAGCCACATTCCTCTCAAGGTGAGCCTGGCTTTTCCTTGCCGTGGTTATCACATGGCCAGGGAGGGTGCTCTCTGTGGTATCAAGACTATTCTTAGGCCTGATTCAAAGGGAACATATGAGGTCACAGAAAGTAGGTTTGGATACAGGACCAAATCTGCCACTGACTCTAAGATATTATCGTTTAACTATGCTATGCCTCAGCTTACCCATTTTATAATGTAGAGTACAAGAATATGATGAAAATTTATGCTAGAACATTACACACAAACACGTCTCTATATTTAGACTGCATACATATATGACTTGCTTAAGACTGGAATCAATGAGGATATCAGAAATTTAGAAAACCTAGTCTCCTTGGGATAGGACTAATCCTTCAAATTTTTCTCCATAGATTATTTTATCGTTCTTCTATTTCCTCCTTCCCTGGCCATGCTCTATTTTGGTGTGTGCTGAGTGTTGCATTCATTTTCTTATTTTATTCATCAAAATATTTTCAGTAAATACATGTAGGATTTCTGTATTAAAGTATTAAGAAATAAATTCCATCTCTCATAATCATCTTGAATCAACAAAAGGTTAGATTCTTGGCATATTTTATCATGACAAGTAATTCTATAATACAGTTTATGTTTCATGGAAATGATTAAAATTAAATAAAATATTGGGGATGGAAGTGATTATGTTTGGTTATCTAAATAATCCAATTTTGTAGCACTCTGATTCTGTCCCATAACAGAGAAATGACACAACATTGTAATTGAATCAAAATGTCTACCGTATATATTGAAATAATGGGATATTTTTTAAATAAAAAAGATATAGCTAGAAGAAAATGTAGATAGATACATTTTTAAGAAGTAAAACTGAAGAGAAGATTGAGAAAGTGGCTCGAAGGATGCAACTTCTTAGCTTACAGGACTAGCCAAGAAGACTTGAGTTTGTGTATTTCAGAGACATCAGGGAGGAGACCATTCTCTGTAGTATTTTGGTGAGAATACCTTGGACAGCGAACATCAATGTAGCGCAACTCATTATCAGCAAGAGAGCCAATTGGAGGGTTTTCAGAGGCCTCCTGGGAATGTCAGCATGCTTTATGACAACTTTCAAAGAAACCGAGAGGGTCCCACTTACCTGGTATTTTTCGTGGGCCCAGCACTTAAGCTCTAATTTCTGCCATTTAAAGTAACATTTTCTAAACAAATAAACAACAAAAAATAAACAATCCTTATACACTTTTCCTTTTGATTTGGCTCTAGAAATTTATTTGATTCCTAACCTATTGTCTTTGATAGTTTTACATATTGATAATCTTTGTTACAATTAATATTAGATATATCATATGATGTAACAATGTAATGTGAAAAGTCAAATTAACAATATAAATAAAAATTACTAAGTAAAAATTGAGCAGATGCTATTTGCCTCCACCAAGGCCACTTTCTTCTTTAACCTAATTTTAATTTAGTTTGCACATCTACTCTTACTTCAACTGATTCACAGCCTAGCTTTTGAAGTAGATTGTTATTGGTCTAGGACAACATTATTTCAACTATGAGTCGCAATCATTAGTAAATCCTAAAATCAAATTAGTGGATCATATTATTGTGTCTCAAATTACATAGAATAGGAAATATCAAGTTACATATAGATTAGAAACAGGGTAAGAAAAATCTCACACAAACTTTAAAAAAATTATGTATACATATGTACTTTGTGTCAATGTAAAAACAATTCTATCATGGGTCACAATCGAGGAGTTTGGAAATCTTTGGTGTGAATCAGTCATCATGGCCTTGTTTCCCTTGTGACTGGATTATTTGTAAATGTGCAACAAAATTGCGAACACTGAGCTTTGATGAGAAGTTTGCTAAGTGTCATCTAGAAAAGTTTATTTATGGATTGTAGGAATCACTGAATAAGTGATAGTCCCATTTCTTCCTCTGTACATTTTCATAAATGGATATGATAACCCAGAACTGTTGCAGAATCTTGCAAACACAAGATGAGCTGACCTGTGGAAGGGTCACCTTCCTGATGTGATAAAACTGAGAGACAGAATTTATCTGGATTCTTAATGATATCATTGAGAAGCCAAGTGCACTCTGGTGCATCCTTACCTCTGAACTTCTTGTTGTAAGATAATACATGTTTGGGACTATGTAAGCCACTTGGCTTTGGGTTTCAGTTTTCTGCAGCTTAAAGCATCCTAAGTGATGTAACTACTATCTTATGTGTTGGTTCAGACATGAAGACTAGGGCTAACTTATTTGATAAATTGTATATTAAGTGATTATTAAGTGTGGGGGTTTAAGTGCTAGGCATATAGCTGTGAAGAAAAATAAATAATGCCTCTGCTCTCAACAGTTTAGATTCTAGTGATGCAGACAAGTAATAGATAGTAAACAAATACATGCAGTTAGATTATAATTAATCCTCTGAAGGAAATAAATAGAATGACATGATAGAGTGATTTATTTGGTTAACAGGTGCTTCTTCAAACAGGATGATTACTAGTGACCTCTCTGAGGAGGAAGAGGCATTGGAGCTGAGACTTAAAAGAGAAGTTAGTCATGGAAAGAAACAGTGAGAAGTTCATCCCAGAAAGACGGACAACAAAAGTTATAGACTGTCTTGCAAGTGTAGTGTAGTCACACACTCTTTATATTTTTAAATATTCAATTCTGGGAAGTTTGCAACCATGGTAAATGTTTTCCATTTATTTATTGGTATGAACTATAATATCGCCTGGAACGTGCACTCCAGATGCTAGAACTTAATGGATTTTCTGTCAGTAGACTGATTATCCCATAGTTTATTGGATGATCCCTTATTAGAAAGGGGTCCTGTTTTCCTGGCAGTCAGCTCAGCACCTGGACATTGGAAGAGCTCACTGTGGGTTGTATAAATGGATGAGTGAATGAAAACTTGCAGAGATTTTTTTGCATTTGATAACGGCTAAGAGTAATGGAAAACTTACTGTCCCTGAGAAGGTTATTCAGGTATGAGAAGGTTTACTCATACCCAAAGGTAGGCTTATGCTATTTACCTCTAATGATTCTTCTTTGAGGTACATTATTACATAGAAAAATAGTTTGGCAACACCCATATCAAATGTTCAAATACTAATGAGAGTTATTGGATTAGCAAATGTCTCCGACTATTTATAGGAATTTAATATTATCTTATTTTCTGATTTTATAAAATTACAATGCATCATTATTAAAAGGTAAAGACCATCAATTCGGTGTTAGGACAGGATCTTGTGTATGGAGTAACTTGCTAATCCCTGGTAACTATTTCTGGAAAAACTTCTGATTCTCACTTCTCCTCTTCTATGTCTGAATAGCTTTCCACTGTTTACTTAATGTTCAACTCTGAGATGACAATGGCCAAGTTTATTGTGGTCTTATATTGGCTTGTATCCCTCACTAAATTATCATCTACCTTTCAATACATGATGTAGGTCTTACTGTATTTTTACCCCAGTGTATAACATAGGGTCAAGATTTGCTGAGGTTTCAATAAATCAAAAATGAAAAAGGGTGAAAATCAAATTCGCTCTAGAATCAAATTGCTTTATTTTTGTACTATTGACCAAATCTCTCTATATGTTCTGTTCTTTCTCACCTCCAATACACCATTCATCACTCCTTAGCAATATTGTATATGTAATAGAGTTTTGGAGCTACCAGTTGGAATTTTAGCTGTAACATTTGTTAACCATGTGATCTTTAGCAATTTCCTTTACTTCTTTGAGTCATAAGATAATTTGAAGAGGTCATTTAAAAACCTAGGGTGGGAGAAGGGAGAGAATTAGAAAAAATAACATTAGGTACTAGGCTTAGTACCTGGGTGACCAAATCATCTGCACAACAAACTCTTGTTACATGAGTTTACCTGTATAGTGAAGCTGCACATATACCCTGAGCCTAAATAATTTTTTTTTTTTTTTTTGAGGCAGAGTCTCGCTCTGTTGCCCAGGCTGGAGTGCAGTGAGAATTAGAAAAAATAACATTAGGTACTAGGCTTAGTACCTGGGTGACCAAATCATCTGCACAACAAACTCCTGTTACTTGAGTTTACCTGT
>NW_012116599.1:5504019-5553686 GCF_000951035.1 Colobus angolensis palliatus | reverse complement strand
TTTGTTAACCATGTGATCTTTAGCAATTTCCTTTACTTCTTTGAGTCATAAGATAATTTGAAGAGGTCATTTAAAAACCTAGGGTGGGAGAAGGGTGAGAATTAGAAAAAATAACATTAGGTACTAGGCTTAGTACCTGGGTGACCAAATCATCTGCACAACAAACTCCTGTTACTTGAGTTTACCTGTATAGCGAAGCTGCACATATACCCTGAGCCTAAATAACGTTTTTGTTTTTTAAACCCCAAAACCGTCCAGGCGCGGTGGCTCACGCCTATAATCCCAGCCCTTTGGGAGGCCGAGGTAGGCGGGTCACCTGAGGTCAGGAGTTTGAGACCAGCCTGGCCAACATGCGCTCTACTAAAAATATAAAAATCAGCCAGACGTGGTGGTGGGAGCCTATACTCCCAGCTGCTTGGGAGGCTGAGGCAGGAGAATCGCTTGAACCTGGGAGGTGAAGGTTGCAGAGTGGAGACCTCGCCATTGCACTCCAGCCTGGGCAATAAGAGCGAAACTCCATCTCAAAAGAAAAAAAAAAATACTTATCAAGGTGAAAGACAAAATGGGCTACGTCATCAGATTATTGCATTTCTTACTTTAAACACTTCATAATTCTCATGTATACCTGTTTTTTCCTGTTCATTTTCTAAGTCAAAACTCATGATAAGCTTCCAAAGTCTTCTATGCTGTTTTAATCCCGCCTAAATGAAAATATTCTGTATTGGAAGCTCTGCCCTAGTTCAGTTCTGCCTGAGACCAAATGGTGAATCTACCTAATTTTAGGATGTAGTTAGTAGGTCCACCTTGACAATTGACCAAATCTATGTTCTCTAATCTGACCTTTATCAGTAATAAAAATGGGGTTTTGATAGTTTTTTTTTTTAACCTCTTCAGATGTGAGGGGAGTAAAAGTGTTAATATGTATTAAATACTTTCTGAAGACTGTAATAATAACTGACATGTATTGAGTGTTTACTGTTTACCTGGAGTGGTGATATATGTTTTAGATACCTTATATGCCCAGAGATAATAATTATTTGGAATTCCGTTAGAAACAGAGGCTGGGTGTGGTGGCTCATGCCTGTAATCCCAGCACTTTGGGAGGCTGAAGTGGGAGGATTGCTTGAATCTGGGAGTCAAGACCAGCCTGAGTAACATAACAAAAGCCCTGTCTCCATCAGAAATAAAAATTAGTCAGGTGTGGTTGTGCACACTTGTGGTCCCAGCTACTCAGGAGGCTGACGTAGGAGGATTGCTTGAGCCTGAGAGTTCAATGCTGCAGTGAGCTGTGATCACACCACTGTACACTCATCCTGGGTGACAAAGCAAGACCCTGTCATAAAATAAAATAAAATAAAATAAAAATAAAAAACAGATTTCCATGTTCAAATTTAGAAATATAAATGAGATTTTCTAGGAGATTTAGCTAATAGTCTGTTTATTTAGCCATATACTAGAGGAGCTTTGTTTTCAGAGAAGGTTTTGGAAGCACTGAATTATTATATTTAATATTTACACCAGGAAGAATTCCATAAAACTTCTTATAAAAAAATAATTGAAGCTGTATCAAGAACTATAAAGGGTCTGAGATATTACTCCATCTCCAAGCTAATAATTTAGTCTTCCAGAGATTCGTAGATGCTAGCAGAAAATACAGACTCTTGTGTCAGAGACAAAGGAAAGTGTATTGGTCACAGAAATAACAGCAGCAAGAGTGTCAGAATTTTCTTCTGTGAGTTCCTTAAGCCCTCATTCACATAGAGTGAAAAGATACAATAGAGCCACGTAATGCCTACACAAGTAGTGGATTATGTGACAAAAGAACCTGAGCTTTGCTCCAGAGGAAAACAGTAGTTCTATCTTTCTAGGTTGTTTTCCCTATAAACATCTTTGGAAAGGTAGCCTGGAACAGAAGCAGTCCGTGTCTCTGCTCGTAAAGTGTGTAGGAACACAACAGACCTTAAGGAATTATTTCTCAATAAGCTGGACTATGATACTTCAAGCAAGAGGAATTGCTTAAATAAAGGTCTAGGGAGAGGAAAATAGAAAAACAACACAGCAAATTCTTCAGTTCTGCAGGAGGCTGGGAACAGATATGAATCATGTTTACATTCAATGAATTGAATAATTCATGTAAAGCGATTCTGATCACTGAATTTGATTTCTACTGCTATGGCTTCCAATCAAGGATAAGCTACCACAGAAGTAAGGCCAAGGCTAACTACCTTAAAAGTCTGTGACCAAAAACAGATTATCTCTATGTTCAAATTTAAGAGATATGCAGTTCTATAGCAATTGCCTGGCAATTCCCATATACAACGTGCTGGAGCAAGTTTTATCAGGCAAGTTTCAGAAATAAAATGACTAGTGAAGGGAATCAGAAAATGATTAAGACCAATAACAAGAGAAATACGTAATTGTTAAGTTTACCACATTAAATTTATTAACTTTGGAAAATATTTGTTTTCAAACAACTCCACTAAAATGGAAGAGTGGATCTTATGAAATTTCTGTCTTTTTTTCCTCCAACTGGGAGACAAAATGACAGATAAATCAATTGGCCTTTTTTATATCTAATTCTCTGAAGTCTCTTACTTAGAAACTTAAATGCTTCCAGTTTTGTTTCATTGGTAACTTGCTTTTTCATCTCTGTTTACTTCACTTTTTCTTATCTTACCACTATCCCTTGCCAAAAGTATTACAAATACACATTAATATATACCATCTGGAATATTTTTCTCAAGAAGAGAAAAGAAAAATATGAGGGCTGATGAATTTGACCCAGGGCCCCAGTCCAACATCTGTAACACCCTCTCTCTCCAACAAGGCCTGTGGGACACAACAAGTCTCTTTTAGATCTAATCTGAACGTCAGTCACCCCCTGCCTTTCCCATAATGAAAGGACCACTCAGACACAGAGGGGTTTCCTAGGTATTTCAGGAAGTGGGGAGATTTCCACCAGACCTTTGAAGTAAAGTAACTTTGGAATTGAGGAAAAGCTTTGTCACAATCCGTGAAATGGGAAGGAGATGTAGGAAGAGTAAAGAGACACTGCTCTGCCACGAAAGAGTAACATGGGCTGCTTTCTTCTAGCACTAGCAAAGGCTTGAATACAGTTGGAGATCTTCCATGAAGGGAACTTGGGGTGCACACACACAGTTTTACCTATTTAATTATCTTTGAATCATACAGTTTTCTCAAGGTCTGTTATATATATAATTTTACTGCAAGGTACAGAGTAAGATTCAAGTTTGTGTATTCCTGAGAATGACAAAAGCAGTAGTATTGAGAGGAACTCTACAGATTAGAGTAGCCAAGAAAACATGTCAATAAACGAACTGGCATGATAGCGATGAAAATCTCTCTCCAAGCCTGATGACAGACTACTAGACTAACATATGTTTTATTCCTCAAGGAAAACTATGTTACAACCAATATTTGAAGAATTTCCCTTTTTTAAATCATTTACTGAATTGCTAAATATATTATCTTTGGTGAGTAAGCTTCAAAAATAAGATTAAATGTGATAATTTTCCTGTAAAAGTAAGTCTCTATTTTTTCCCCACATGTTTACTGGAATATAGTTTCATAGAATATTTGAATACATACACAATTATAATAGAGTTAGGCTGGAAAAATTTGCATTTCTAAAGTCTGTGTTCCCCTGAACAATGGCTGACAGATAAGGAGGGACTGATTTAAAGTATGAAAAGATGAATTTATTCTGTTGAACCAGGTCCCTACCCATTTTACCTGTCTTGAATTAGGATTTTACTTTTGGCAGAAAGACCCCCTGCCCCCTTTTATATGCTAGGATGCTTTCAAAAACAATCAAGAATTCCATTACTGAGGAAGCAAGCACTAAAGTAATTGCTGCTTCTCATTTGGGAAAAACTTAGGTTCAAGTCATACACAGTCCCTTCTTGAAAAGTTTGAGAAGTGGTTGAGTTGACAAAACAAGTCAAGGTGAAGGAGAGGACTCATATCAAGACAAAATAGTATTTCTTGAAAAGAAAGAGGAGGATAATGTCCTCAATTAGTTTATTTCCTGCTCTTAACAATTGTGTAATTAGTCTGGTCTAGCAGTTGGCATGATTCAAAGTACTGCAGAGAAACATCAGGAAGCTTTTTTTCCATTTAAATTTTATTATGTGGCTGGCTCCTCCCTGGGAAAAACAGCCTGTTCACACGAGTTAGCCATTCCACTGACATTTGAATTCGAGAGGGGAGAGCCAAGTGTCTCTAGCATGCAGTAAAAGAAATGCACTGAGGTCATAAATATCCTCCTGCTGATGCATGATTTAGATAGAGTTGTTTATTTAGACAGAATGGTCATTTCTCTCCTTCTACTCTTCCTTCCTCTCTTCTCTCTTCTCCTCCTTGCTCTTCTTCTTCCTCTTCTTTTTTTTTTTTTTGTACAGAAACCTGTTGAGATGACAATATGGATGCAGCTGGAGGCCATTATCCTAAGCGAATTAACACAGGATCAGAAAACCAAATACCGCATGTTCTCACTTACAAGTGAAAGTCAAACATTGGGTACTCATGGTCATAAAGATGCCAATAGTAGGCACTAGTGGGGAGGGAGGACAAGGGGTAAGAATTGAGAAACTAATTATTGACTACTGTGCACACTACCCGGATGACCAGATCAGTAGTATCCCAAACCTCAGTATCACACAACATACCCATGTTACACACCTACATATGCACTCCCTGAATCTAAAATGAAAGTTGAAATTATATAGAAAAGGAACCTGCTGAGAACTAGGTAACCAAAATAGTAATGACTGAGATGGTTAACACTGAGTGTCAATGTGATTGGATTGAAGGATGCAAAGTATTGATCCGGGGTGTGTTTGTGAGGGTGTTGCCAAAGGAGATTAACATTTGAATCAATAGACTGGGAAAGGCAGACCCACCCTCAATCTGGGTGGGCACAATCTAATCAGTTGCTAGTGTGGCCAGAAAAGAAAAGCAGGCAGAAGAACATGGGAAAGACTAGACTGGCTTAGCCTCCAAGCCTACATCTTTCTCCTGATCTGGATCTTCCTGACCTCAAACATCTGACTCCAAGTTCTTCAGCTTTGAGACTTGGACTGGCTTCCTTGCTCCTCAGCCTGCAGATGGCCTATTGTGGGACTTGTGATCACATGAGTTAATACTCCTTAATAAACTCCTTTATCTATCTATCTATCTATCCATCTATCTATCTATAGATATATATCCTATTAGTTCTGTCCCTCTAGAGAACCCTGATTAAAACAATGACTGAATCAGAAAATGCCAGTCTGACTTGATACTAAGAAGCTGCACAGAGATGGTGTGAATGCTAAATCACACCAACTTCCTCCTCTTCTTTCCCTTCTACTTCTTGTCTTCACTTTCTTATTTTGCAACAGCACTGAGTGTAACATGTGCAGAGATTACTCAAAGAAGAAATAAAAAAAAATGTGTCTAAGGGAATCCAATTGTTTAAATTTAATTCTGATTCTATTACCTAGTAGCAGTGTGACATGGGACAAGGCTCTTAACATCTCAACCCTGTAGAGACTGAATACTAATCTCATCATATTGTGGAAGATTTAAATAAGGTTGTATAAATAAAGCTCTTAATATGATTCTTAGCTATAAGAATGATATTAAGCTAGAAACAGGAATTACATGTTAATTTTGTATCATTATAGCCATATCTTTTTCTGTTCTATTTTTGTGTTTTTATCCTGCATTTTTATTGTTTTTATGCCATGAACTTGGACTACTTGGTAGGTTTCTGCAGTTTAATGGCTAAACATATTATAAAGGTCAGGAAAATAGCTTTACAAATATTGTCCTATCTTTTAGAGTAAGAGGGAGGATTTATTTTGAAGTTGGCATGATGTAGTCACATTTCCTCCCTAATTTAAATTTCCGTATTATATATAAATCTGAAATCTCTTTTGTTGTCTAGCAACTATAACAATATGATAGATCAGAATATATATCAGGAAGCAGACATGCCATAAATATGTTCAATGTTTTCAAAGATGACAATTTTAAATGGGAACACTGTGGATGAGATGAAATGGAAGGAAATATGAGGCTATTAAAATGGAAGAAACCAGGAAACATTTGGATTTAATTCCATCTTGGATCCATTCCACCAAAGTTCAACATAATGCAAGACTGAAGCAAATGATTGCTCTCCTTTGCCCTTATTCTGTTAGTCTTCTTTGTACTTTTGCACTGTAGAATTCTGTTAATGCCACATAGTTTTTAAAGGGTCATATTTCAGACCAGTTAGTAATATTACTTGTTTTTTTAAGGGTTGAAAAGAAAGAGAGAAAAATAAACCTAATTTCAGGCTCTAGACGAATCTGGAGGGGGTTGTTTAAAGTGTTAAAACACAAGACAGTGTTAGAGTTGTGCGGCCAAGATGCATTTTGAGGAACTAACCCTAAACAGGAAAAATACTTTTGTAAAACACTTAATAGTGATTCTTTCATGAAAATTCCTTTGATCCAGAATCACAAATGTGCCTACCAGGAAACCAGTGAAACCAATGAGGGGCCGCTACTGGGGACGCAAATCTAGTTGATAATTGTTGCAGACAACGTATCATCAACTTGTATTTTATTTAAAACTATTATTTTGCTTATTTAAAAAAGTTGAGAAGTGAATTTGATGATGGATAGAACAACACTGCATGTACATCCTTATCCATCAGCTGAGTCCCATAGTTTACATATGCAAAACAAATATTACTTCATATCTGTAGCTTTTTTTTTTTTTTAGTTTTGTGGTGAGATTAAAACCACAGCAAGAAAGAATAACCTGCAACATGAGTGGATACTATGCTTGCAAAAGTTATTTAATATCCACATTTCATAAATATTCAGCAAAAGATTTCTTAACAAAATTGAATGACTTTCAAATGGACTTATTTTGGAAGTTTTAAAAACTCAATTTTACCTGAAAACAACCAATTGTTAGCTGATTTTAATAACTGGTCTAGAGATTATATTTACAAATAATTATTATGGAGCCATTGCATAGCATTTAAAGTCATATCACTTCACCATTAACTCAGATATAACAATTTGAGGCAAAATAACATTTAATATTCTTGAAATTACCTAAATAAGACCATTTGTAATCACTAATATATTTAACTTTTCACTCTGTTGGAGTGGTGGCCAAATATATGATGACTGGATGCAAAGTGCTGTGAGTTCCATAAGACAAGCATTTATCTAATATGATAAACATCAGTATAATAAAGATATCTAGAAATTTCTGGAAGTAATTGATGATCTGTTATATTTTGGATGAACATTGACTTGTGTTTAGGTATTAGGAATGTGTGTGTGTGTGTGTGCATGTACCTATATATGTGTATGTGCATTAACTCTACACAAGATAAAGATTGTTGAATGCAAATATAAGGTTTAAGATGTTTAATTTGCATTGCTTTGTCTGCTATACATATATATTTTTTAGATGAGCAAAGCTTAGACAAATTGATTTTTTAAAAATAATATAGCATAAGTATACTTAATTTTTCTAGTTTCATCAAAAGTTTTTCAACGTAGAAACATAATTTAATAACAAAACTAAAATATTGAAACTGGACTTCAGAACAAAACCTAATCTTTTAACCAAAAGCAAACAACTAATTTTGGCTTTAAATATAAGACATAATGTGTATTTAACCATGCCTATTTAGGTAGAATGTCTTATCTGATCCCAAGTCTACCCTAGATTTTTCTGTGAGCTCCCAAGTTCCTATTTCCATTGCAAACTCTCATTTTCTGTAAAAATGTGAACTAACCTAAATGATTGTTCCGTAGACAAAGAACATAAAATCACAAACGCTATGCCATATAGTAATTTATAAAATTTTATTGGTGTAAACAATAGCAACCTTTATTATGATTTCTTTTTCTCTTGAACAAAGAATTTTTGAGTCCCAATCAACTGAATCTTTGTGACTTTTCCAGCCAAATACTTTTAAAAATATCAATTAGCCAATCTCAAAAATTGACATGTAGCTGCTATTAACACCAGACCTTTTTATTGTGGGATTATACAGATATAATATGACACTGAATCCCTGAATGTTTGACCATTAGGAAAGCATAATATTTTCATGACGTTTTTATCCTCCTATTTGTCAACTAAACTAATTGATTCTTCTCCTGTAGCATTTTATCCTGTTTATGAAACTCTTTCCTTAGCCACCTTTATTTTGCAAGTGCATATCGTAAATTATAAAATCAATGGCAGTCTGGCACACATAAAACTGATAGCTTCCCTTTTTTTTTATTAGCATAATCTGCCAATTTATTATGAAAGAGTGAATGACATGCTTCTGATTAGAACTGGTCATGACGGGTCACTTGAAAACTTATTGATGGTGTGTGAGACATGCTTTTTAATTAAAATGTAAGTCTGAGCTGGCTAGGCAAACACCAGTTTCTCCTTACTCATCACATTTATTGAATCATGTATTTGCTTATTGATAATATTTTAAATTAACAATAATGAGTCAGATTAGCATACAGAAGACATGCCCCAGAGGAAAACACAGAAAAAAAGCATGACGGGTCACTTGAAAACTTATTGATGGTGTGTGAGACATGCTTTTTAATTAAAATGTAAGTCTGAGCTGGCTAGGCAAACACCAGTTTCTCCTTACTCATCACATTTATTGAATCATATATTTGCTTATTTATAATATTTTAAATTAACAATAATGAGTCAGATTAGCATACAGAAGACATGCCCCAGAGGAAAACACAGAAAAAAAGCATGCTATTTTACTTAGGGCAAGCAAAAGCAGACTGCCTGTGAAAATACTGTAAGAAGGTGTGAACATTAAAAATGATAACTCGAGAAGTATAAAGTTTTACCAGATTTACCAGTCACTTTTAAACTTACTCCTGTGTATTTGCTTAATATCCACTCAATTGTCTTAAGCAACATCAGCTCCCCCACTTTCACCCGCTTTCTTTCACAAAGTTATAACTTAGGCAAGACAGTCCCAACTCCAATTGCACAATATCCTCAGGGTTACGGTGAGCTCAAAGGATGTTGTGAAATCTTCGAGGCAAAATTAATCGTGATGTGACTTAATTTTTTAAAGTGAAATGTGTACAATAAAGTGCCCCTAAGAGGAGGCTTAGTGGATGATGAGGGAGGTAATGAATACAGCAAACGATTACAGGGTGTCAGAACAGCAAGACTGGGGTGGCTGGCAGTGACTACTACTTTCATCCCACAGACATCTGCGGGTGAGGGCAGGAGATGAAAAGCCATGCATCTTCTCTGTAATTTGTATTGCCACAGCATTCCATCTTGGCCACACAACTCAGTCACACGTACTTTTGTTGATTCAGAAGAATTTCCAAAGGACAGGCTTGCACTCTTCTTGCTATGAAAGAGAGTTCTGCTACATTTTGATGAAATTGTGAGTTAGGGTCTGGCTTTATGTTTGTTTGTTTTTGCTTGTTTGTTTTGGAATACAATCTATGATTTCTAAGCACCCCCTTTTACTTTCATCAACAGGACAGAAAATGGATCCAGTCATAAATAAGACAAATGAGAAGCAAGGGGCATGTGTGTTTTGCCCCTGGTCGTCTCTCTGACTTCTTTTAGATTTTGTGAAGTGATTGTAACATAAAAAGAATTCAAAACAATGTTTTTAAATAGAGTTGAATGCACTCAAAGTCCAGGTGTGATAGGGTAAGCATGCTATTATTTTTTGGAGATATTTTTTGAAATGACAAATAATCAATCATAACTATTTAATGGAGGTAATAAGTGGATCAGGTTGCCACCTTAAGCTGACATATTCATCTTTTTCAAAATCCTTCTGTGTCTCGTAAGTGTTATTGCCCTCAGCTCAATGTACTCTACACAGTCCAATTATAAGACATTCTGGTACAATGGAATCTGATAGTATACAAAGCTCAATTCAGGAAGAACAGATAAGATGTGCTCATGCCAGTCTATTCCATCCCTCCTGCAGCGTTGCTACTTAACTTCTCCAGGCCCAGTGAATTCCCAGCTTGATTGTAGAATTCCATGGGTAGCTTTACATTGTTTCCAACAGTTGTCCAGGCTGCTTATTTTCTCTCACTTTCCAAATTCATCTGATCTGAGCATATATGGCTTATGCATTATGGTTTACATACCATGGCTTATGACTAAGGATGTAATGATTTTTGACTTTGTTTTATTGCACTTGAGCTATATTAAATTAAACTGGCCTTCTCGTTAATTTATCACTGGTAAAATATTTCAAATGCATTTTTTGTTAATCCTGTACTTCAAACCTATGAATAGCTTGCTTAATTGTGTTTTATGAACCAAACTACAATGACCTCATACTTAGGCTTTACTTTTGTAATAAATTGACATAAGTAAAAAAAAAAAAATGTTAGTAAGTAATGTGAAATATTGCTAATATCATTGGGCTTGACATTTGCCTGGAAGGAAAACTAGGAGACACATCTTTTGAAAGCCAAATCTTTATACAATACATCCTGTAATATTTTTCTCATACCTCTATATAAATTTCCCCTTGTGGATTTTAGTCTTCCCTACTTGATATCAGCCAACACACTCTCTTGATGTAAGACCGTGTAGCATGGAAGAAAATGAACTTTGGCATCAAAAGGACCTGTTTTTGATTGTAGGTTCTGTCCAAACTTTTGATAAATTATTTAAGTTCTTCAAACTTCAGCTGCCTCACCTGTGAGGTGGAGATTTGATATTTACATTTTAAGGCTGTTTTAATGTCAAATGAAATAATATTTGTGCAGCAACATGGAAGGTACACAAAATCAGTAGTACCACTAGCCCTACTATTCTCTTGAAGAATCTATAGAATCATGACAAATGATCTTGATGGATCTTTTTACCATTTATGGGCCTTAAAACTTTAATACATTCATTCATTCAATAATAATTTATTTAACAACTCAACTTGGAAACATAATTACAGAAGATGAGAAGATGAGAATCAATAACTAAGACTGATATGTTCTACTTTCTATGAGTATGACTAGTACTAGAAGGAAAGGAAAATTTTAATTTTTTATTCATTTTATAAATAGTTGCATAATATTATATACACTGAGCATTGTTCCAAGTACTTCACAAATATTACCTAATTTAAATCTTATAATAACTCTATAGATAATACATTATACTTACTTTACATTCAAGGAATTGACACATAGAAGTTTAGTCACATATCCAAAGCTATACATTGCTAGTAGGTGATGGGAGCAGAAATGCAAGAATGAGCTCTGCTAGACTGGCTTCTCAGTTCATCCTCTGAGCCACTTAACTGTGGTGCTTCTCCAGAAGTAATTGAATAGGATTAATTCTAATGGTAATAAGTGATATAAAGGAGATATACAGAATGCTATAAAATGAGAATAACAATATCTGCCAACAAATGACTTTTTGAGAGCTCATTGTGTTCCATGCCCTGTGGAGTCCACAATGCCTTTAATTTCCTTTACTGAGCTCCTCTCACCACTAAAATACATTATGATTTGGAAATTTAACAAATGTTTTTCTAAGAGTGACCTGCTAGTTCTTCTGCAAAAAATAAAAAAAGAAAGTGGCCCAAGCAATTACTTTAAAATATTATTATGCAAATGTTACATTAATTTAGAAAAAACACGGCTGAATTCCATTGCCATTCTTCCAAAGTAAAATCTCATTTGATAAAAAGTTTCTTTGTGAGTGAATGGTACAACACCTTTAAATACAGTTAACAACAACAAAAAGTATTCAGGCATGCTGTGACCATTGCTGACAATGAATGCAGTAGCAAGTCCTTACACCAGCCTGATGAAGTAAGTACCAAGAGAGAAATGTTCTAGATTAAATCACAAAAAGAGTAGCCAAGACTGTCCTTTTTATTACCTGTTTAAGGCTTATCTTGCTGTTGATATGCTACAAATGGCCTCTAGCAGGAAAAAAATATATATCTTTGCCAGAAAGTAAAGTTCTTGATAAAAAAAAAAAGTGCTTGATTCACTGTTGTATATCCTACTCTTAAAACAGGACCAGACACATAGTGAGTTCTCAATAACTACCATTAGAATATTGAATTTTGAGTAGATGTCTTTTTGGTTACATCAATACTAGTCAACCAAGGAAGTCTAAATGGGATGGACATAATGTGGGTGAAAGTTACCCCTTATGTCTGGATTCTAGTCCAACCTTTGCCACCAATTTAGCTTGTGATCTGAGGTGAACTACTTTATCTCCCTATTTCTGTCCTTCCTCAGCTATGGAAGACCTAATACACTTCTAAAAGTGAACAGGCACATATCCCTTTGATAAGTTGTTCTCAGTTTTAGCTTGCCAGACGTTTATAACTTTATTTTTGACTACAATTAATATCTTTCTCTTGTGGTAGTGGGAGGAGAAACATGATGATACACAAGCAAAACCAAATATGCCAAAAGAATGCTTATATATTCCCTCTGGAAGGAGTGCATGAAAGTTAGGCATGGTGAGTGAGTAACCCCAACTGATTAACTCTACCCCTGATTAGAACACTGACTCACCATATGACTAACCACACATCAGATATTTATCTTGGGCCAACTCTGGTTGACTCATAATCTATGGTTTAAGATGAAGATCAGAGCTACCTTTGATCTTCTTCTCGCAAGAATTACAAAGAAGATAATACCCTGTGTACTAGCAAAGCCAACTTTACTGCCACAGAGGATGTACCCAACTCCCATTATTCTGATTCACTGGAGAACAGGTTACAGCAATAGCAACAGGGTCTGAAATAATCACTTTCAAAATTGTACTTGGGGCTGCAGAAGTTGATAGAAGTTATACCCCATTGTGTAGCTTTGAAAAGATATGTATCTGAAAGCATGTGTAGACTTTTAAAAATAATCAACATCCCTGTAACATTAGACACAGAAAACCAGTATCAAAAATAAGCCACACGTTTTCCCACTTTATAAACATTTTTCACTTCTGATTTCTGTGTGGTTACAGATTGTAATCTTTAAAGGCAGAGACTGAGCACAGTTTGATATGAAGGATATTGATCAGGGACCAACACCTGGGGAAGGGAGAGGCCAGAAGTAAGAGCAGGCAGAGAGAAGTCAAACATTGAGGCAAGCCCAACAAAGCTTTGGCTGAGTGTGCAGGGA
The DNA here is from genome assembly GCF_000951035.1 of Colobus angolensis palliatus. Lineage (NCBI taxonomy): Eukaryota > Metazoa > Chordata > Mammalia > Primates > Cercopithecidae > Colobus > Colobus angolensis. The sequence continues at coordinate 5,540,505 of NW_012116599.1, read as the reverse complement.
GCTTTGGCGTGCATATGGTTTATCAGGCTTTTTCCCTGGGAGTCAGAATGACTGTGCTTTGGCACCCGCCAGAGGTCAGTCACTGGATGCGGGATACTATGGAAAGGACGTGACCTCAGCCAGATCTGCCACTGAGGAGGCACCTAAAGGAGCTGATAGCTAGACCAGGCGCGTGATCAGCATCAGCAGCAGCAATAGATGCAACAGTCTCTTTCTGCAGAGGATCTGGGTGACAAAACTCCTGTTCTACCAGGCATATCACATAGTAATTTTTAAGGAGAAAAATACAGAATATGGCCAATTTTCTATGAAACAAACATAATTGCTTGAGAATAAAACTGCTATTCTATGATTTAGTATGATTGTCCCTCTGGGATGCTAGTATAAAGCTTACTTTCTGCAACATACAAATATCTTGAGGCCATTGACTATATCGCTGAACTGTCTGTTTTTTTTTCAAAACTATATTAAGAAATCATTTAACACATCTAGTAATTGGCTGGCTCTTGTGATTCAGTTTTTTTCAGTATAAAGATATGGTCATATGCCTCGAATGGTCAGAATTTACTATAGAGGGAAAGCTTCTTAATGTGTCTATGTAATATTTATAAATATAACCATATGTACATATATATATGTCTTCACATACATGCATATATATCTCTCTTACAAATTATAAGCTGTAAGTCACAAAGGATACATGATGGTTAATTTTATGTGTCAATTTGACTGAACCATGGGCTGCTCAGATATTTGGTCAAACATTACTCTGTATGTGACTGTGAGGATTTTTGGATGGAATCAACATTTGAATCAGTCAGTACACTGACTAAAACAGATTGCTCTCCTCAATGTGGGTGGCCCTCTTCCAATCAGTTGAAGGCTTGAATACAACCAAAAGCCTGCCCCCTCCCACAAATAAGAAGAAACTTTTCCTGCCTGACTGCATGAGCTGGGATATCAGTCTTTCTCATCTTTAGACTCAAATGAAAATGTTGGCTGTCCTAGTCTTGAGCCTCTGCCAACTTTTGGATTTTAGACTGGAATTATACAGTCATCTCTTCTGTGTCTCCAATAGATTTTGGGAGCTCTCAGTCTCCATAAACTTGTAAGCTTATTCCTTATGATAAATATTTTTGAGAGGATATGTCAATAAGTATCACAATTAAAATACATAAATTCACCACCTGCACTTCTCTATTTAATTCTTATATGTAATAAACTTTGATTTTCTTAGTAACATGCCAATATATAGAAAGTTTCAGATCTAAGACATATAAATAGTATCAGAATAGAAATTAGAAAAGAAAAATAAATGTAATTAGGCGTTCTGGTATGTGTTACATGTTTTTTTCTTATATATTTTACTTTGGGGTTGAAACAAAGAAAAAAAATTACCCTGATAATTTATAATTACAAGCTAAGCTTCATGCAGAAACTCAGCCACATTCTTATTCCTTGCGTAATTTAAGAATAAGCTTAAAGGAGTCTCAGTCTGTGAGTACAACCCAGGTTACTACAAGAGGCAAATATATATCACTCTGGAAGAATTCCCTTTATTCCACTCTTCTAAGAATTCTCATAGACAACGTGTCAAGAAAAATGAGCACGTTACAGTTAAGAACCCACCAAACAAGGAAAAAGGCATCATGGAGAGAGCAGAAGAAATAACACATAGAGCTAACATTGATTTGTGAAGTTTCAGATATTTAACTATTAAACACAGTTTGCAAATTATCTAGTATTTGATGTTTTCAAGAAATTATGTTAGATATTTAAAATGGGAAAATGGGAAAAATTCATTACCAAGTGACAAATGGAACTTTTGTAGATGCCAACTATAATATTTGCCATTAAAAAACTCAATGAATACATTTGATAGTACATTAGACACTGTTGAAGAAAAAATTAATGAACTGGAATAAATATATAAATTATCTAAAATATAGCAATTTTACATTTAGATTTAGATGTGGATACACAGATATAGATATCTGTGATTCTTAAAATAAGTAATAGAGTATTTGACAAATAAATTAAGAGACAAGGTAGATTTTATAAGATATTTGAACTAAATCTAATCAAAATTCTAGGGAACAGGGAAACAGATACACAAATTACTTGAACTTATGGAAACTATCCTAAACACTTATGAACTATCTCTGCAGAAAATCTACAGCATCCCGTGTTCCTCATTTTTTAAGTACAATTAGTCTTTATTTTTGATTTCTGCATTTATGTCATCACTATCATTCCTTGCAGCCCTTCACCACACATTAGATTGTGGCCTTTTTGTTGTTAGAGTTCGTATTGTTTTCATGTTGGCATTCCCATTCATCTCCAATACAATACTATATACTCAGGGCAGTAAATAATGTCTTTTCTTAATTCAAGTTTTGTGGGATGGATCACCACAGTCTGATCTATGTCTATACAACTCATTGCAATCATTTGCTCTCAGTATTTCTGTAAGGAAGGAGACACTTTGGGTGTAGGAAGACCAATGATGTTACAGCATAAGCTTTGAGATATCTGACTCTTTATGGTGCTTAAATATATCTCATTAGTCCATGTTTATTCCCTTTTAGTTACCTACAATGTAAAATGAATTGCATTATTTCAGAAATGTGTATTTTTAATATTCTAGTGGTTTGGGGATTATTAAAGTAATTAATTGAGCTGAATGAATAGCATAAAACATTTAAGGACATTTCTCAGAAAAAAAAGAAAAAGGTACATATATTTATATGTAGTAGATGGTGTTTAAGATGTAATTCAGAACAAATTTCATGGCTATATTATATATCTCTCTAAATATGATTGCCAAATGAAGTATTTCAAGCCTCAAGAGAATGATCAACCAATTTATCAAATTCTAGTATTTTTAAATATTAACTTCATATTTTTTAAGCCAACAGATGTCATAGGTATATTGGAAGACTGTCATTTGCCTACCTCCATCAAATGAGATCACTTTAATAGAAACTCTGACCCTGATTTAACTACAGGAACGTAAACAGTACTACTATAATATAACCCAGAAGTATAAAACATTATAAAAAATGACAGTAGGTCAAAAAAAATCCCCTTCAGGTTAAGGAGAGTTAGATATCTATTTAATACACTGAAAAGGCCTATTGCTTGATCATTGACTGCTCATGTATTTTTATTTCACTAAACTCCAGACATTTATTTTTAGGGAAACTCATCTATAATGAGTTGAAATTATAAGAATGTGGGAATTAATAAAATGCTTGTAGAGTTGGCTGTAAACATACTACCTGATTTTATGTAATTAGAGATGACAGACACTGAGGCTCAATGAATAATATACTTTCTATGTATATCAAATAGGGTATGAAAATTAAGTGGAATAATACCAGTGGAAAAAAATACAGGTAATTTATTGAAAAATAAATAAATAAAAAATAAAAAAATAAATACAGGTATTTATGAAAAATAGGATTGTGTTAGTCTTATTTTTCAACAGCTAAGTCATTGCTTTCATCCTGGTTTATCATATGTCATAAAAAGCACTGCACTTTCTGAAAATCTAACTGAAGATCACTGTATTAGCCAGGGTTCTCTAGAGGGACAGAACTAATGATGTGTGTATATATATATATATATATATATATATATATAGTTTATTAAGGAGAATTAAACTCACATGATCACAAAGTCCCACAATAGGCCATCTGCAAGCTGAGGAGCAAAGAAACCAGTCCAAGTCCCAAAGCTGAGGAACCTGGAGTCCAGTGTTCAAGGGCAGGAAGCATCCAGCACGGGAGAAAGATGTAGGCTGGGAGGCTAGGCCAGTCTAGTCTTTTCACATTCTTCTGCCTACTTTTACCCTAGCTGAGCTGGCAGCTGATTAGATTGTGCCCACCCAGATTAAGGGTGGGTCTGCCTTTTCCAACCCACTGACTCAAATGTTAATCTCCTTTGGCAACACCCTCACAGACAGACCCAGGATCAATACTTTGCATGCTTCAATCAAATCAAGTTGACCCTCAGTATTAACCATCACAATCACAATATGTGGGAATGAAGATAATTAAAAATTCAATGTATTCCCTGAATGCTAAAGCTAGTCAACTAGTAAGTGATTGAAAATTATAAGAATGGCAGGGTGTGGTGGCTTAAGCCTGTAATGTCAGCACTTTGGGAGGCCAAGGCAGGCAGATTGCTGGAGGTCAGGAGTTCGAGACCAGCCTGGCCAATATAGTGAAACTCCATCTCTACTAAAAATACAAAAACTAGCTGGGCATAGTGGCCCATGCCTGTGATCTCAGCTACTTGGGAGGCTGAGGCAGGAGAATCACTTGAACCTGGGAGGTGGAGGTTGCAGTGAGTCAAAATCGCACAACTGCACTCCAGCCTGGGTGGCAGAGCAAGACACTCTCCCAAAAAAAAAAAAAAAAAAAAAAAAGAAAATTGTAAAAACAGCGAATGTGCTTCTTTTGTTGTTAAACTACTTTATTGAGGTTTGATGGGCATGCAAAAAGATATACATATTTACAATTGGAGATAAGGATACACTCATGAAACCACTACCACAATCTATGCCATAAACATATCTATATGTTTCCATATGGTTTCCTCCCACTCTATTTATTTCAGCTTGTTTATTGTGATAATACAACATAAGATCTCCCACTTAGCAAAATTTTAAGTATATAATATAGTATTGTATATAGGCACTATACTGTACCATAAATCTCTAGAACTTACTCATACTACATAAATAAAACTTTGCATCCTTTAACTAGTATCTTCCTATTTCCCCTTCTTCCCAGTCACTGGCAACCACCATTCTTCTCTCAGCAGCTATGAGTTTGACTATTTTAGATTTCTCATATAAATGTATCATGTGATATTCATCCTTCTGTGTCTGGCTTATTTCATTTAGTATAATCTCCATCAATTACATCCATATTGCAAATGGCAGGATTTCCTTCTTTTTGTGGCTTCATATTTTATTGTAGGTATATGTCACATTTTCTGAAATGTATCATGTACTATTCGTCCTTCTGTGTCTTGCTTATTTCGCTTAGCATAATCTCCATCAGGTTTATTCATATTTCAAATGACAGGATTTCCTTCCTTTTGTGGCTTAATATTTTATTCTAGGTATATGTTAAATTTTCTCTATTCATTCACCCATCAGTGGACGTTTAAGTTGCTTCCATATTTTGGCTATAGCAAATACTGCTGCAGTGGATGTACAAGTGCACGTATCTGACTTCATTTTCTTTGGATATATACACAGAGGTGGGATTGCTACAAATATGGTAGTTCTATTTTTAGTTTTTTGAGGAACCTCCATACTGTTTTCTGTAGTAGCCACACCAGTTAATATTCTCACCAACAGTGTACATGAGTTCCCTTTTCTCCAGATTCCTGACAATACTTGCTATCTCTTTGTAGATGACATGGTCTTATTCGTAGAAAACCCTTAAAACTGCACAAAAAAATCCCTGATAGAGCTAATAAAGAAATTTAACAAAATTGCAGAATAAAAAAATCAATATACAAAATCAGTTGTGTTTCTATACAATACCAATTAACTATCTGAAAAAGAAATTAAGAACACAATCTATTTATAATGATACTAACAATAAATAAGTAAGTAAGTAAATAAATAAATAACTCAGGAATAAACTTAACCAAGGAGGTGAGAGACTAGTACATTGAAAGCTATAAAAAAAAACTGACAAAATAAATTAAATTTGTGAAGACACAAATAAGTGGAAAGACATTTGTGTTCATTGATTGGAAGAATTAATATTGCTTAAATATCCATACTACCCAAAGAGAGTTAAATATTTAATACAATTCCTACCATAATCCCAATGGCATTTTTACAGAAAAAAAATCCTAAAATTTATATGAAGCCAGGAACGACCACAAACAGCCCAATAAATGAACAAGAAAAAGAAAGCTGGTGGCATCACCTTTCTTAATTTCAAAATATATTACAAAACTGCAGTAATCAAAACAGTATGGCACTGGCATAAAATCAAACATCTAGATCAATGGAATAACATAGAGAGCCCTATAATAACCCAAGCATAGACTGTTCACTGAGTTTTAAAAAGGATACCAAGACTACTCAATGGGAAAAAGAGAGTCTCCTTAATGAATGGTACTGAAAAAACTGGATAGTCACATGCCGAAAAAGTAAGAAAAGAAATTGGGCCCTTATCTTATAACATACACAAAAACCAACTCAAAATAGGTGAAAGACCTAATCATAAAATCTGAAGAGATAAAACTCCTAGGAAAAAAACAAAGGAAAAGAGCTTATTGACATTGACTTTTGCAATCATTTTTACCAAAAGCAAAAGCAAGAAAAGCAGAAACAAACAAACGGAATTCTATAAAAATCAAAAGCTCAGAATAACAAAAGAAATAACAAAATGAAAAGGCAATCTATAAAATATGAGATAATATTTGCAAACCATGTATTTGATAAAGGGTTAATATCCAAAGAGTATAAGGAACTCCTATAACTCAGTAGTAATAAAACTAAATAACCCAATTTTAACAAAACGGGCAAAGGGAATGAAAAGACATTTTAGCAAGTACAACATACAAATGGCGAACAGATATATAAAAATGATGCTCAACAATACTACTTATCCATGAAATGCAAATCAAAACCACAATGAGATATTTTCATCTCACACCTGTTAGGATGGCTATTATATAAAAAAAAAATACATATATATCAAAAGTTCCAGATAAAATTAATGCAGAATAAATAAGAATTTTTTTATATAGCAGAAATACATTTTGAGTAAATATGTGCAAAACTCAGAAATACACAATTATGGCTCATTTCTATAAATACTAAAACTAATTACATTGCATAGATTATCCTTCTTTTTCAGGTATTTTGACAAACAAGCAAAAGATTTATGGTACATAAAGTCTAAATTAGAGAAAGCTAAATGAATCTCATACTGATACCCAGAATTCAGTGTATGTGTCTACTCTGCCACTGCAGCACTGGACTAAGATAGGCAAATCTGTAAGTTTGCTCAGATAAGACATATATCCTGGAAGAAGAGGGGAGAATGCATGCCACTTTCAGGTAGGTATTTTGTGCCCAAAGGAATAAGGATCTTGCCCAGTTCCTCTCTCAAATTCATCTATCAGGTAATTCATTGGCTTTCTTTAAGATCTTGTAAAAACATAATTTAAGAGTTGATTATCTGAATGAATAAAACGAAGTAGACATAAGTATTTTCTAGATCAGCACTTTCTAATAAAATGTTATACATGATGCATATTTAAATTTAAAATTTTTAGTAGGCAAATTAAAAAGAAAACTAAAAAGAAACATGAAATTGATATAATAATATATTTTACTTAACCCAATATATCAAAAAATCCCTTCTATTCATAAGTATTCAAGTATATCTAAAATATTCATTTCAACAGGCAATCAATATGAAAAATTTATTAACAGGCTACTTTGTATTCTTTCTTTCTACACTAAGTTTTCAAATTTACACTTACAGAATTTCTCAGTTTGGACAAGCCACATTTCAAGTGCTCAGTGGCCATATGTAGCCAGTAGCTGCCATATTGGATAGCACAGATGTAGGTTATCAAGTCAAGCAGACCCTACTATTATTCAGTATTAGTATTAATATTTTCCTTCCTTCGATTTCTTTCCAGCATCAGCTGGAAGAAGAATATAGGTGCAAGAAAACATCAATATAGTTCATTAGAAACCAAAAGCAGTCAAATTCAAAATCTTCTTAAAGTTTAATAAAATTTCTATAAACCAATCCACCTAATAAAGAAAGGATGCTGTAAATGAGAGGTATTATGTGAATACATTAACATTCACATTTTGGATGATGTGAATTAATATGCAAAAATTAAGAGATATGTTAAATATGTCTCTACCACCACAAAGTAATTGGGTGAAAAATTATATTTAATCATTTCTGTGTTTAATCTATAAAACATATAAAACTGATTTTTCTTTTTGCTAAAATAACTTGCCAATTGATTCTTATTCAACCCATGTGTTTATATCAGAAGGTATTTTAAATGGTATATATGCAGCATTATAGCTATTATTCAAATATTCCTCTGAATATTTTAAGCAGCAAATTTTTGTGCTAAAATTACACAAATGAAATATACTAATACAACACAAAAAGTGTGTATTCATGTCATCAAATTCATTATTCTCTCATAACATGAATTCCATTTGTCTTTACTATCACTTTTGAGATTCAGCTAATTTATCATTTTTAAATGATGGAAACATCTATAATGTCATAATAAGTATGCTATTTGAAAATTTTTTCTTACTTTACAATTGTTTTCTATGAATATTACTGGTTATCCTAAGTAATTTTAAGAGTACTGTCTTGAAAACTGCTTCTTCTCCCAGATGTAGCATTGTCTTACAGTATATGTTTTAGAAAAAAATGCTAATTCATAAAGTCAGGAATCATAAGACAAAACATGAAAATATGAAATAAACATTTTCTTTCAGTAGTACTAATTTTATGGTTGATAAATATTTAGAAGAATTGATAAAAACCTATGTCAAATTTCATAGTAATAATACTAAATATAGTATCCTAGACCATGCTATGAATTCAAAATGTCATGAACCTTGACTTGTTTATCTTTGTTTTTTTAATGGTTTCTGATGAGGCAATGCCAGTACATTTTGATTGTTAGGGTTTCTCTTCATTACAAAATCTAAAATTTAACTTTTATCTTGTTTATAAATATTTGGTTTTGTAGTGACTCTTCACATGACCTCTTTAGTTATAGAATTCATATGTTAGTTGAAAATTAATTACCAGATTAGCATTTAGAATGTTTTTACAATGCACCAGCTAGGCAAGCACTAGAAAATACAGACTTACTTTTCTCACATGTATTCTTAAAGATTCACTGGCAATGTTATGGATGAATTGTGTGTTCTCTCAGTCCACATGTTGAAGCTCTAATTCCCCATGTGACTCTATTTGGAGATAGGGCCCTGAAAGAGGTAATTAAAGTTAAATGAGGTCATAAGGGTGGGGCCTTAATCCAATACATCTGGTGTCCTTATAAGAGAGGAAGAGACACCAGGATGTGCATGCACAGATAAAAGGTCATGTGAGGTTGCAGCCTGAAGACCAACATGTGCAAACCAAGGAGACAGGCCTCAGGACAAACCCAATCTGTGGAGACTTTGATCTTAGACTTCTATCCTCCAGAACTGTGAGAAAATACGTGTCTGTTAAGTCACCCAGTCTGTGGTGTTTTGTTATGTCAGCCCTAGCTAACTAATATAGACAGATAATCTCTCAAATCCAAACAATCTTGTTCCCATACACTAGTACAGCTCTTTCTACATTGGTAGTCATTCTGCACTGTGGCATTTTGTTATATTTATGGTATCATTTATAAACAGTGAAATTCACCCATTTTAGGTGTACAGATTGATAAATTTTGATAACTATATATAGTTGTTTAATCATCATCATAAAAATATACAGGATGGCTTACTCTGCATGCATCTTTATAACTAGAACCTTTGTACCACCAATCTCAGCATCAGACAAAACCTGATGTCCTGTCACACTATATTTGCCTTTCCTAGCATATCATACACATGTAACCATACAATATGTTGTCTTACTGATTGATTGATTGATTGTGTTTGTCTTCTACTTATGATAATTTTTTAGATTCATCCATGTTGTTGTACATATTAATATTTTTTCCTTTCATTGTGAAATAGCATCCTATAGTATGAATTTACCTCTGTTTGTTTATTCATTCATCAGTTGATGGCCATTTGAGTTGTTTTTACTTCCGAATCTTATGAATAATATTGCTAAGAAAATGTGCATAGACTTTTTTTGGTGGAATTGTTGGGTAAATACCTATGAATGGAATTGATGACTTATATGGTAACATGTACCATTTTGCGTTTCTATCAGCAATAATGAGATTTACATTTGCTTCACATTCTCACCAGCACTTGGTATGGTCAGAATTTCTAAAATCAACCATTCTAGTGAGTATGCAGTGATATTGCATTATGATTTCACTTTGCATTTTTCTGATAACTTGCAATGTTTAACACCTTTCCTTGTGCTTATAGACGCAGACACTTCATTTGATAAATGTGTATTCAAATCATTTGCCCTTTTTCTGTGGTTTGTTTTCTTATTATTTAAAGAATTCTATGTATTTTCTGTGAGGAAAAGCCCTTTCCTGTATGTGCTGCAAAAATATTTTTGCCAGACTGTGGCTTGTCTTACATTTTTTAAACTACATTTTCTGAAGAGCAAAATGTGTAATAAAGAGAGAAATTTGGGTCCAATTTTATTATTTTTTTCCACTAAGACTTTATACTTGTGTCCAGATTAAAAATTGTTTGCCTAATTAAGTGTCACAAATATTTTTCTCCTTTTTTCTTCTAGAAGTTAAATAACTTTAGCTCATTTTGAGTTGATTTTTTATATGATGTAAGGCAAGGGCTGGAAATAATTTTTTTATGAAGATATGCAGTCGTTCTAGCACCAAAAGACTCATTTTGTCCCCATTTAATTGCCTTGGCAATTTTTTAAAACATCATTTGATCATGAGCATTGTTTTCTTTTTGGACTGTTTATCATGTTTTACTAATTTCTATGTGTATCTACACACCAATTCCAAACTGCCTTTAATACTGTAGAGTTACAATAAGCTTTCAATCAGGCAGGTTTTTAGTTTGTTTCAAATTCTCTTACATATTCCTGCTTCTTAAAATTTAAATATAAATTGTAAAAACAGCTTATCAATTTCTTTAATGAATTATGTTATAATTTAGTTATGAACATTTTTAAAATAAAAAATAAAGATGCAAACATAAAAAAATAAAAAATAAAAAAAATAATTGATTGCACTGAAGCTATAAATCTATTTCAGTAGAATTGTTCTTAAGATCAAGTTACCAGTCCATGAACAAAGTATGTATCTTACTTTAAGTCTTCTCCAATTTCCCTTTGCTTTGTAGAGTATACAACTTTTGCACAAATATTGTTATATTTATTCCTAATATTTAATTTTTGATTCTCTTTTAAATATAACTGGTTTTTAAATTTTATCTTATATTTATTAATTGTTAGTATATGGAATTATAATTATTACCCTTAATGGCAAAAACTGCAATTATTTTTGCACCAATCTAATACTTTTTAAATCAACCTAGTGTCCTATAACCTTGCTAAATTCACTTATTAGTTGAAGATTTTTTTTGTAGAGTCCTCAAGATTTTTACAAATACAGATGTCTGCACAGGAGAGTTTTAATCATTTTACTTCCCTTTTTCCAATCTTTATTAATTTTAGTTTTCCTTGCTTTATTGCACGGGTTAATACACTGAGTAAAATGTGAAATAGAAGTAACTAAAGTAGACATCTTTGCATGTTTCTGATCTTAGCTAGAAACAATGGGCCTTTAACCATTGAGCGTGATATCTGTAGGCATTTCACATATGCCCTTAATCAAATTAAGGATGTTTTCTTCTTTTTCTACTGCTTAAAAATATTTTATCATGTAAGAATGTTGAATTTTTACAAACAACTTTAATGCATCCATTGAAATGTGGTTTGTTTTCATTATCTATTGCTAGGGTGACTTTTTAAAAAACTTCAACTTTTATGTTCAATGCAACAGATAATTGTGCAGTTTTGTTATATGGGTATATTGTACCCAGGTAATAGACATAGTATACAATAAACCATCTCAGGCTTGTTTTTATGTATGGTGAAAGGTAAGGGTATAGTTTCATTCCTTTGCATGTGGTTAGCCAGTTATCCCAGCATCGTTTGTTGCATGGGATTTTCTTTCTCCATTGCTTGGTTTAATTGAACTTGTGAAAGATCAGATGGTAGTAGATGTGTGGCTTTATTTCTGAGTTTTCTATTTTTTCATTGGTCTATATGTCTTTTCTTTTTTTCCCCCAGCACCATGCTGTTTCGGTTACTGTAGCCTTATAGTATAGTTTAAAGTTGGGTAGTGTGATGCCTCTAGCTTCATTCTTTTTGCTTAGGATTGCTTTGGCTATTAGAGGTCTCTTTGGTTAGATGTGAATTTTAAAATAGCTTTTTTTTTTTTTTTAATTCTGTAAAAAATGACATTGGTAGTTTGACAGGAATAGCGTTCAATCTGTAAATTGCTTTGAGCAGTACGGGATTCTTCCAATCCATGACTATGGCATGTTTTCCCATTTTTTGTGTTTCATTTCTGATTTCTTTCAGAAGTGTTTTTTTTCTTTTTTGAGACGGAGTCTTGCTCTGTCGCCCAGGCTGGAGTGCAGTGGCCGGATCTCAGCTCACTGCAACCTCCACCTCCCGGGTTCACGCCATTCTCCTGCCTCAGCCTCCCGAGTAGCTGGGACCACAGGCGCCGGCCACCTCGCCCGGCTAATTTTTTGTATTTTTAGTAGAGATGGGGTTTCACCGTGTTAGCCAGGATGGTCTCGATCTCCTGACCTCGTGATCCACCCATCTTGGCCTCCCAAAGTGCTGGGATTACAGGCTTGAGCCACCGCGCCCGGCCCAGAGTGTTTTGTAGTAGTTCTCCTCGTAGAGATCTTTCACCTCCTTGGTTAGCCATATGCCTAGGTATTTAACTTCCTTTGTGTCTATTGCAAATGGTATTGTGTTCTTGATTTGAAGATCAGCCTGGATCTTACTGGTGTATAGAAATGATACTGATCTTTGCACATTGATTTTGTTTCCTGAAAACTTGCTGAGATCATTTATCAGTTTTAGCATTCTTTTCGTGGAGTCTTTAGTGTTTTCTAAGTATAGAATCATATTCTCAATTAAGAAAGATAATTTGACGTCTTTTCTTCTTTGGATGACTTTTATTTCTTCCTCTTTTCTGATTGCTTTGCCTAAGACTTCCAGCACTATGTTGAAAGCAGCAGTGAGAGTAGCCATTCTTGTTTTATTTCAGTCTTCAAGGAGAGTGGTTCCAGCTTTTGCCTCTTCAGTATGCTGTTGGCTGTAGGTTTGTCATAGATGTCTTATTATTTTGGGGTATATTCCTTGAATGTCTAGTCTGTTGAGGGTTTTTATCATGAGATGTTGAATTTTATCAAAAGTTTTCTGTGTATCTATTCAGATGGTTGTATCGTGTGTGCTTTTAAATTTATGTAATGAATCACATTTCTTGATTTGCATAATTTGAACCAGACATACATCCTAGGAATAAAGCTTACTTGATCATAGTGAGTTGACTTTTTGATGTGCTCCTGAATTCAGTTTGCTAGTGGTATTTTGTTGTGGACTTTTTCATCTATGTTCATTGGGGATATCAGCCTGAAGTTTTCTTTTTCACTTTGTTTCTGCTAGATTTTGGTAGAAGGCTGATGTTGGCTTCAGAGAATGAATTAGGGAGGAATGCCTCCTCCTCAATTTTTTGGAACAGTTTTAGTAGGATTGGTAGAAGTTCTTTATATGTCTGGTAGAATTTAGTTGGAATCCATCTGGTCCAGTGCTTTTATTTAGTTGGTAAGTTTTGTATTACTTAATCAATATCAGAGCTCAATATTGTTCTATTCAAGGGTATCGATCTCTTTCTGATTCAATCTTGGGAGATTGTGTCTTTCCAGAAATTTACCCATTTCCTCTAGATTTTCTAGTTTGTGTACATAGTTGTTTACAGTATTCTTGGTTGATCTTTTGATTTCTGTGGGACCCGTTATAAGGTCATCTTTGTCATTTCCGATTGTACTTATTTTAATCTTCATTTTTTTTTTCTTTTTTAATCTAGCTGGCAGTCGGTAATAATCCTGTTTACTTATTTATTTATTTTTGAAGAATCCACTCTTGGTTTCGCTGATCTTTTGTATGGATTTTTGCATCCCAATTTTATTCAGTTTTTCTCTAATTTTAGTTATTGCTTTTCTTTTACTAGCTCTGGGGTTTTTTTTCTTCTAATTTCTTTAGGTGCAAAGTTAGAGTGATAATTTAAGATCTTTCTCACTTCCTGATGAAGGTGTTTAGGGCTATAAACATTTCTCTCAACACTGCTTCAACTGTATCCCAGAGATTTTGTTAAGTTGAATCGCTATTTTCATTAATTTCTAAGAATTTCTTGATACCTGCCTTAATTTTGATGTTCACCCATGAATTATTTAGGGGCAAGTTGTTTAATTTCCATGTATTTATGTAGTTTTTGAGAGATGTTCTTGATATTAATTTCTATTTTTATTGCATTTTGGTCCAAGAGTGTGCTTGGTATTGTTTCATTTTTTAAAAATTTGTTGAGATTTGCTTTATGACCATGCACCTGTTTGATTTTAGAATATGTTCCATGTTCCATGTGCAGAAGAGAAGAATGTATATTCTGTGGCTGCTGGGTGAAGTGCTCTGTAGAGGTCCATAGGCCCACTTGGTCAAGTGTTGAGTTTACAGACAGAGTATTTTTTGTTAGTTTTCTGCCTTGATGATCTGTCTCATAATGTGAGTGGGACTTAGAAATCTCCCTCTATTATTGTGTGGTGGTTTAAGTCTTTTTATAGACCAAGAAGAACTTGTGAACCTGGGTCCTCCAATGTTGGGTGCATATATATTTAGGATAGTTAAGACTTCTTGCTGAACTATACCTTTTATTATTATGTAATGCATTTCATTGTCCTTCTTAATTTTTTATTGGTTTAAGGTCTGTTTTATCTGATAAAAGAATAGTGACTCCTGCTCTTTTCGTTTTCTGTTTGCATGGTAGATCTTTTCTCCATCCCTTTACTTTGGGTGTCATTACATGTGAGATGGGTCTTTTCACAACAATAGATGGTTGGGTCTTGTCTTTTTATCCAGCTTGCCATTCTATGTCTTTTAAGTGAAGTGGGACAGTTAGCTCATTTACCATCAGGGTTAGAATTCATATGTGAGATTTTAATCTTGTCATCATGTTGTTAGTTGTTGTTATGTATACTTTATTGTGTAGTTGCATTATGGTGCATATGGGCTATGTGCTTAAGTGTATTTTTATGTTAGCAGGTGTCATTCTTTCAATTCTGTGCTTAGTACTCCCTTATAGACCTCTTGTAAGGCTGGTCTAGTTGAAATAAATTGCCTCAGCATTTGTTTGTCTGAGAAGGATTTTATTTCTCCTTCACTTATGAAGCTTAATTTGGTGGGATATGAAATTCTTGGTTGAAATTTCTTTTCTTTAAGAGTGCTGAAAATAGGCCCTAATCTTTTCTGATTTGAAAGGTTTCTGCTGAGAGGTCTGCTGCTAGCCTGACGGTGTTCCCTCTGCACATGACCCTTCTCTCAAGCTGCCTTTAAGATTTTCCCTTTTGCATTGACCTTGGTAAATCTGATGACTATGTGCCTTGCTGATGGTCACCTTTTATAGTATCTAGCTGGGCTTATTTGTATTTCTTTTACCTGCATGTTAACCTCTCTAGTGAGATTAAGGATATTTTCATGGACTATATTTTCCAAGTTGCTTATTTTCCCTCCTTCTCTCTCAGGAATGTCGAAGGGTTGTAGATGTCCTCTCTTTGCCTATACCATATTTCTCAGAGGTTTTGTTCGTTTTAAGGAAGTATTTTCTTTATTTTTGTCTGACTGAGTTGATTAAAAGAACTAGTCTTCAAGCTCTGAGATTCTTTCTTCAACTTGGTCTATTCCACTACAATACTTCCAGTTGAATTATGAAATTCTTATAGTGAATTTTTCAGCTCTAGAAGTTTAGTTTAATTCTTTCTTAAAATGATTATTTTGTCTTTCAGCCTTTGGATTGTTTTACTATATTCCTTGGATTCCGTGTATTGTGTTTCAACTTTCTTCTAAATGAGAGAAAGCTTCCTTGCCATCTACATTCTGAATTCTTTATCATTTCATTCATTTTATACTGGTGAAGAATCAGTGCTAGGTAGCTAGTTAGCTGGAGGTAAGAGGGTACTTTGGCTTTTAGAACTGTGAGAGTTCTAAAGAAACTGTGAGAGTTTCTAAAGAAAGCTGATTCTTTCTCATCTGGGACAGTGGTGCTCCTTTAACTGTGATATAAGTTGAGTATAGTCAGTTGACTTTGTTTCTGGGTGCCTTCAGAGGGCCAGTTCTCTGTACAGAATCTTTATGTGTGGATGAATTATTGCACTTGGTTTCACAGGTATAGATAATAACAGAATAATTTCTGGTAATAACGTTTGGGTTGCAATCCAGTAAGTGATGCTTAAGAGTAATGGCTGGTAGCTAGGTTAATACTCAGCCATGGCTCTTTTGTACTTCACATTCATAGGCATGCTATGTGGTGAGGCAGGGAGAGAGATGGTCCCCTCACCAAGTCTGTTCCTGGGCCTTGGGGGAGCCACCTCCAATTACTCGTACTACACCCATATATTTTTGTTAAGTGTTCCAGGCCATGGGGTTCCCCTTGGGCAGAGTCTGTGGCAGGGATATAGAACATACTCTTTCAGGACTGAAAGAGTCCTAAAATACTCTGTGGAGGGAGGCATGCCCCACTTCTGCACTGGCTCAGAAACCCAAATGTCTAACCCCTGTCAGTGCTCTGAGAGTAGAGGATTCTCCCCTGCTCAAGTACTGGCCATGGGTCTTGGCTGTTACTACTGAGATATGTGCCACAGCCATGGGGAGGAGGTGCCAGGATGTCTTGCAGCTTGAGTTTGGGCTCCAACAATACTAGGGGATCCAATCTGCCCCAGAGTCACCAGGGAATTACTCCAGTGGAGCAACACACTCAGGCTGGGATGCAAAGGCTGTACTGTTCACCTACTTTTGCAGGGCAGCTAGGCATAGCTCCTGGTAGAGGGCAGAAAGCAGGAGGGTTTGTAGAACAGCTGTGCACTAGTCCCATAGGGAAGCCTGTCTCCTGGCTTTGAGGTCAGCTGGAGCCAGAGCCTCCTGCAATGGATGAAGAGCACTGGGAAATGGGGTTGTATGGCTGCTCTCAGCCAGAGAAGCACAGCACACAAAAGCGCCCAGGTTCTCTGCCGTCTGAAGGCCTGTCTCTTTCTACTCCCTGAGGAGATCTCGCTGCCAGCTGACATGTCCATAGGGGGCACAGGGTCACCTGCAGCTATTGTAGGATCCCAGAGGCCTGTGGTGAGAGTGAGCTGACTCTCAGTTCCTGCACTCACCCCTTTCCCAGGAGCCATTTGGGGCAGGGAACTAGCTATAATATCTGGATATGCCGTGCATGGTTCCCAGCTACCTTTCTCTTCAGCCTCAGCTTCAGCATTGTCTCTCCATCCACTCTCAGCATTTTCTCTCTGAAGACCTGCCCAAATGATGGTGGTTTATTTGATAATTTGGTCTCTCTTGGAGGGAGTGACACTTCTTGCTTGTGTCTAGCTGTCCGTCTTGTTATCTACCAATATGACGACATTTACTGACTGATAGTTAAGTGTTAAATTGACCTTGCATTCCTGAGATAAAAGGAGCTCAGTCATGAAGTGTTATCTTTTCTACATATTGTTGGATTTGATTGGCTAATATTTTGTTAGTGATTTTTGCATCTCTATACATGACAGGTATCCTTGGTCTATTTCCTTTTCTAGTAATGTTGTTGTGTTCCTTTTCTACTAAAGTAAGTTGTCTGGTTTTAATATCAGATAATACTAACCTCATTAAATTTGTTATAAAGTATTTTCTTCTCCACGTTCTAAAATAGTTAGTGTAGGATTGGTATTATTAGTTCCTTAAATGATTGATAGAATTCATGAGTGAATTTGGAGTTTTTTATGAGAAGAGTTTTTTATTGTCGTTATTAATTCAGTACATAATTGATAAAGTTAATCATGCTTGTTATTTCTTCTGTTATCAGTTTTGGTGATTTTCACCTTTGAAGAAATTTCTGCATGTTTTCTAAGTTACAAATTCATTGAAATAAAGTTATTTATAACATTCCTCTGTTATCTTTTTAACATTTTGGTATCTCCAATGATTTTTCTCCTTCAATTTTCATAGTGATAATGTGTTTTCTCTTCATTTAATTATTGTTTTATTAGTCTGCTAAGGATTTTATCAATGTTATTGATACTTTTCAAAGTGTCCGTTTTGGTTTTATTGATTTTTCTGTACTGGGTTTAAAAAAAAAAAATTGTTTCAACTGGGTGCAGTAGCTTATGTCTATAATCCCAGTACTTTGGGAGACCATGGCAGGTGGATCACCTGAGGTCAAGGGTTCCAGACCAGCCTGGCCAGCATAGTGAAACTCTGTCTCTACTAAAAATACAAAAATTAGCTGGGTGTGGTGGTGGTGGGCACCTTTAATCCCGGCTACTCAGGAGGCTGAGACAGGAGAATCACTGGAACCCAGGACATGAAGGTTGCAGTGAGCCAAGATTGCACTCTGGCCTGGGCAACAAGAGTGAAACACTGTTTCGAAAAAAAAAAGTATCATGACACCTGCTATTTTGTTTTCTTCCTTTTACTTTGTGTGTTTAATTACTCCTATTTTTTCTGGTTTCTTATGGTGAAAGACAAAAGTAAGAGAAGGAGGAACAGAGGAGCAAGAACAGATTGGACAATGAGAAAACAAACACCAACATGTTAGTCTTAAACCAAAGATATCCATATTACATAAAATGTAATTTAATAAAATTTTCAAATAAAAGGCAGAGATCTTCAGCTGAATTTTAAAAAATTAGAGCTCAACTATATGCTCCTTAAAATAGTATCCCTCACATATAAAGACACAAACTGATTGAAAGAAAACGGTGAAAAATGTGTGTTAGGTAAACAGTAATTAGAGAATGTTGATTTTACTAAATTAATATCAAACTAGATTTTAAGACAAAGAACATTTCTAGATACAAAAGGGACATTTTATAATGATATAAGGGTAAATTTGTCAATAACACATAAACTCCTAAGTTTCTTGCCGTCTGAAGGCCTGTCTCTGCCTTTATTCCAAAGGCAGACTTTGGAATAAAATCAAGAGTCTTAAATCTGTACAGAAACAATAATAGAACTTTACCATATATGAGTAAACATTGGGCAAAACAAAAGAGGAAATAGTCAAATCTACAATCATATTTGTGAGTTTTCATATGTTTTCCTCAGAAATTGATGGAACAAATAGACAAGAAATTAATACAAATATAAAATATGCAAACAATTCTAGCAACTAAGGTATAGTTAAAGACTACTACACACATAGAACATATCATCCTTTCAAATGCATGTGAGACATTCACTGAGAGAAATGATACACTATTTTAAAAAAACACACAAAATAAATCTTTAAATATCTAAAAAGAATTAAATCATACAGGGACCAAAAAAGCATTACATTTGAAATCAAGAACATTGTGATATCTTAAAAATTTCCCACAGGCCAAAGAAGTCAAAGAAAATAACTTAAAATTCATGCTTTAATGTGAATGGTAATAATAAAGTAACATGAAAATTTATCAGATGCATGTAAAGCTGAGCTTAAGAAAAATTTATAGTTTTAAATGCCACTATTTAAAAAGTATAATGGCTTAAAATAAATAATCTAAGTTATGGCTGAAGAAGTAATTAAAAAGAGAAATCAAAGTCTAAGCAAATAGAAGAGACAAAACTATAAAAATAAAAATAATTATTTTAAAAATCTTACACACAATAAAGAAAATCAACAAAGTCACACGCCAATTCTTTGAAAAAATAAGCTAATATAGTAGGAAGACTGAGTTGAGAGAGAGAGAGAGAGAAAGAAAGAGACTTTGAAATAAAATCAATAATTTTTGTTTGGTTCATAATTGTGAAACAACTCTGCAAAATATTGATGCTACTTTGCCTGATCATTAAATGACTCTTCTATACACTGCGTGGTGTTCGTGGAGCTTCACTTCAAAATACAATGAAAATTCATTCTTCTGTCCTGTTTTTATGGTGTGAAAATCTATCATCAGTTTTTTTAGATATTTTGGATATTTTCTAAAATTTTTAGAATACTGGTATTATTTTTCTGTTGTCTTAACTCCCAACAATCATTTTTAAAGTTAGCTATGCAAAATTATAGAAATAAAAGAAATTATCTCTAAAAGATTATCCTTATGATGACAACAACAGCCTATCTGAAGTGGCAGCTGCAAGGTTGCTGGCTGCAGTGGGGGAGGCGTGGCCAGGGTTGTGCCCTTCATAGAGCTGGCGGTAGCGGAAAACAGGCGAGACCCCTGCCCCCTACTGAGTTTGTGAGGCAAGAGCCCACTCTCCTGGGTGCAGGTGCAGCCACTGACCTTACCTCCAGACCCTAGCATCCTTGCACTCCCAACAATCATTTTTAAAGTTAGCTATGCAAAATTATAGAAATAAAAGAAATTATCTCTAAAAGATTATCCTTATGATGACAACAACAGCCTATCTGAAGTGGCAGCTGCAAGGTTGCTGGCTGCAGTGGGGGAGGCGTGGCCAGGGTTGTGCCCTTCGTAGAGCTGGCGGTAGCGGAAAACAGGCGAGACCCCTGCCCCCTACTGAGTTTGTGAGGCAGGAGCCCACTCTCCTGGGTGCAGGTGCAGCCACTGACCTTACCTCCAGACCCTAGCATCCTTGCACTTTCAGGGGCCGAGGAAGCTCCCTGCCCCTGCAGGCTTAAAGTGCCCGGTCCTGCTCCCTGGCCTTTCCCCACTCCAGGTGCCCACTCCAGAGCAGAGCAAAGTTGTGACCAAGCCCAGGCACTGTCACAACCCAGCCAGCCCCCTCGGACTTTGGTGCCAAGGAGCACAGGAAGGTGGGTGGGGGTTAGGGCAGCTCAGCACTGGCCTATGGGAGCTTCTTGGTGTGGACAGCCTGGGTGCCATGAGTGGCATGTTAAAGGAAGGCAGGTTCCTAGGCAGGATGGGGGGTGGTCCCTGGTGAAACCTCACTTTCGAGCCAAGGACAGCCTGAAGCCTGGAAGCTGTGCTGCCAGTTCTGGGCAAAGTCCACCACTGGGAATGAGAAATTCACTGATAACCTTTTGACCAATTGGATGATACTTTTCCCAGGCCTGCCCTGTGGCTGGCTGCTCATTGACCAATCAGCATGCACTTCTCCATTCAGAGCAGACAAAAAGCCCAGACTCAACCAGTCTCACACACTCATAAGGACTACTTAGCTGTGGAAAGAAGATAGCCACTATGGGTCTCCTCTCCACTAAGAGTTGGACACTTGTCTGGATGACCTGCCTACAGAAAGGAGCTACCCACTATGGGTCTCCTCTCCTCTGAAAGCTGGACACAACCTGCCTGCCGAAAGAAGCTACCCACTTCACGGCTCCTGAGAGTTCTGTCTCTCACTAAATCTCCTCTCTACCTTGTTCACCCTCCAGTTGTCTGTGTACCTCATTCTTCCTGGACATGGGACAAGAACTTAGGACACACCAAATGGCAAGACTGAAAGAGCTGTAACACAAACAGGGCTGAAACATGCCGTTTCACTCACCAAGTGGTGGGCAACAAGTAGGAGAGAAGAGCTGTGTCCCTTTGGGGAGCCCAAACCTAAGGGCTCCCCAAGCCAGGGCTGTGACACCCTCTTTTGGGGTCTATTGTTCCCAGTGTCTGCAAGCTTCTGGGCACCAATGTATTCCCTAGTGCCTGCAGCAGTGCAGCTTGTGGTACACCTGATCCAGCCACAACCTCACATGGAACTAGTGCCTGTGCTGGAACCTGGAGATGCCTGCCCTCTTGCAGCCAGCATGCCAGGCTGTGCACACTTGCTGGACCCTGTGCTCGCTTGCTCACACATTCCTCACTGCTCTGCTCCTGGCTCATCCTTGGCAGGTATGGGATCTGGGTCAGTAGTATCAGCCAAGTGCAGCCTGCTGGACCAAATGGGTGAAATGAGCCCTGCAGGTGCAAGCAAAACACAAGCAGAGTTGCCACCAGCCACAGAGGTTTCTGGCCAGCAAAGTGACACCCCAAGGAACCCATTACAGTTAAGCAATTAAACTAAAAATATATCACTTTTTTGCAATACCTGAGGATACAATATTGTATACTGTAAATTCTTATTTTGGGTATGTATAAGCTGCATGCTTCATACACTATCTTTTAGGAGATATATTAGAATATCTTACATTAAGTATAAATTATTATTAATGTAGTTTTAGAATGGTATATTTGTGATTAAATCATAAGATTTTATGCATCAGGTTTGAATATTTCTTAATTGACTTTTGTGTTTCATTATAGATGTGTTAATTTATTGCTGAGAATTTCCCTTTTGAATGATACACTGATAGAATGTTTCAGTGTTATGAATTCTGTATTCTAGTGCAGATGCCTCCATCCCTAAAACCTGCCATTTCACTTTAAATACTGAAAAACAAGTTACCTCTTCTCATATGCAACTCAGAAGCACCTAATAGTATGGCCGATATTCTGTTGAAATAAACAACATAACAACTTGTATTGTTTGTTTGGAAATTCAGATATTGATATTCTTTGCCCTTTAGCACTTCTGTCTCACCCACTCAACTTCTCTTCAACATCCTCCCTCAACTTTTCAAATTATAAATCATAACAAATCAATGAAAACAGCATTGCTTATATAGCAGCACTCCTTTAGGCATAATCGTCATTCAGTTACTAGTTCACATAAAATGACAGGCCCAGGGAAGAACTGAGACCTACCACAATACCATGATAAAGGCAGAAGTCATCTGAGAGATACGAAAAGGGACAGAGGGTGTGAAATTAATGGAGAGGAAATAAAACACACATTGAAGTCAGATGAGGGCTTGCTTTAAAGACTATTTTGTCAACCATGTTCTAACAGCCACCATGGGGTCCTTTGTAACTCTTCACACTTAACTCCAACTGCCACTGCTCTCTGTGGGCTAACCTCCTATCCACACTGACTGATTTCAGTTTCTCAAGAGAGGCAAGCTCTTCCTGCCCTGGGACCTTTGCATACACTGTTCTTCATACTTGTGATTCTCTCCTTAATATCTTTACATGATGTCTTTTTCTTATCTTAGCCCCAACTTAAATGCCATGTCTTCAAGATATTTTATCCAAGTACCTAATCTAAAATAGTGGCCACCAATATTATTTTCATAATTCCTTTTTTCCTCATGTGTAGAACTTATCACATTTGAGATCAAGAATTTGTTTGTTTCTCTAATCTGAGTTTGAGTAAATTAAACCACCAGTATCACTATATACTTGGCTGTACCCAGTTGATATGGTTTGGCTGTATCCCCACCCAAATCTCATCTTGAATTTTAGCTCCCATAGTTCCCCCATGTTATGGGAGGGGCACCGTGGGAGATAATCAAATCATGGGGACAGTTTCCCCCATACTGTTCTCGTGGTAATTAATAAGTCTCACAAGATCTGATGGTTTTATAAGGGGAAGCATTTTTTGCTGGTTCTCACCCTCTCTTTTTGCCTGCTGCAATCCATGTAAGACATGACTTATTCCTCCTTGCCTTCCACCATGATCCTGAGCCCTCCCCAGCCACATGGAACTGTAAGTTCATCAAACACTTTTTTTCTGTATAAATTACCCAGTCTTGGGTATGTCTTTATCAGTGGCATGAAAACAGATTAATACAGTAAATTAGTACCAGTAGAGTGGAGTGCTGCTGAAAAGATAACTGAAAATGTGGAAGCAACTTTGGGACTGGGTAACAGGCAGACATTGGAACTGTTTGGAGGGCTCAGAAGAAGAAGAGAAAATGTGGGAAAGTTTGGAACTCCTTAGAGACTTGTTGAATGGCTATTACCAAAATGCTGATAATGACATGGAAAATGAAATCCAGGTTAAGGTAGACTCAGACGGAGATAAGGAACTTGTTGGGAACTGGAGCAAAGGTGACTCTTGTTATGTTTTAGCAAAGAGACTCATGGCATTTCACCCCTGCCCTAGAAATTTGTGGAATTTTGAACTTGAGAAAGATGATTTAGGGTATCTAGTGGAAGAAATTTGTAAGCAGCAAAGCATTCAAGATGTGACTTGGGTGCTGTTAAAGGTATCTAGTTTTAAAAGGGAAACAGAGCAAAAAAGTTTGGAAAATTTGCAGACTGACAATGGGATAGAAAAGAAAATCCCATTTTCTGAGGAAAAATTCAAGCTGGCTGCAAAAATTTGCATAAGTAATTAGGACCCAAGTGTTAATCACCAAGACAACAGGGGAAAATGCCTCCAGGGCATATCATAGACCTTTGCAGAAGCCCCTCTCATTAAAGGCCCAGAGGCTTAGGAGTAAAATGTGGTTTCATGGGCTGGACCCAGGGTCCTTGTGTGTGGCCCCTAGGGACTTGGTGCCCCCTGTCACAACACTCCAACTATACTTGAAAGGGACCAACATATAGCTAAGGCCTTAGCTTCAGAGGGTAAAAGCCCCAAACCTTGGCAGCTTCCACATGGCATTGTGCCTTCAAGGGCACAGAAGTTAAGAATTTGGGTTTGGGAACTTCTGCCTAGATTTCTGAGGATGTATGGAAATGCCTGGATGTCCAGGCAGAAGTTTGCTGCAGGGGCGGGGCACTTGTGGAGAACCTCTGCTAGGGTAGTGCAGAAGGGAAATGTGGGGTTGGAGCCCCCACACAGAGTCCTTACTAGGGCAATGCCTACTGGGGCTCTTCCCTGTGAGAAGAGAGCCACCATTCTCCAGACCCCAGAATGGTAGACCCACAGGCAGCTTGCCCTGTGCACCAGGAAAAGCCACAGACCTTCAACACTAGCCTGTGAAAGCAGCCAGGAGGGAGATATTCCCTGCAAAGCCACAGGTGTGGAGCTGCACAAGACCATGAGAACCCACATTTTGCATCAGCATGACCTGAATCTGAGACACAAGTCAAAGGAGATTATTTTGAATGTTCTGGATTTCAAACTTGCATGGGGCCTGTAGCCCCTTCATTTTGCCCAATTATTGTCATTTAGAACAGGTGTATTTACCCAATGCCTGTACCACCATTGTATCTAGGAATTAAGTAACTTGCTTTTGATTTTACAGGCTCACAGGCAGAAGAGACTTGTCTTGTCTCAGATGAAACTTTGGACTCTGGCCTTTTGAGTTAATGCTGAAATGAGTTAAGACTTTGAGGGGGCCAGGTGCGTTGGCCCGCACCTGTAATCCCAGCACTTTGGGAGGCTGAGGCAGGCAGATCATGAGGTCAGGAGATCGAAACCATCCTGGCTAACATGGTGAAACCCCGTCTCTACTAAAAATACAAAAAATTAGCCAGGCATGGTGGCATGCGCCTGTAGTCCCAGCTCCTCGGGAGGCTGAGGCAGGAGAATGGCGTGAACCTGGGAGGCAGAGGTTGCAGTGAGCTGAGATTGTGCCACTGCACTCTAGCCTAGACAACAAAGAGAGACTCCGTCTCAAAAAAAAAAAAAAAAAAAATCTTTGGGGCACTGTTGAGAAGGCATGGTTGATTTTGAAATGTGAGGACATATGATTTGGGAGGGGTTGGGGTGGAATGATATGGTTTACCTGTGTCCCCACCCAAATCTCATCTTTAATTGTAACTCCCATGATTCCCATGGAAGGGACCCAGTGGGAGATAATTGAATCACTGGCTGGTTTCTCCCATTCTCTTCTGGTGGTAGTGAATAAGCCTCACAAAATCTGACGATTTTATAAAGGAAAACCTCTTTCGCTTGGTTCTCATTCTCGCTCTTTGCCTGCTGCCATCCATGTAAGATGTGTCTTGCTCCTCTTTGCTTTCCATCATAATTGTGAGGCCTACACAGCCATGTGGAACTGTAAGTTCATTAAACCCTTTTTGCTGTATAAGTTACCCAGTCTTGGGTATGTCTTTGTCAGCAGCATGAAAATGGACTAATACACCAACCCATATATAGCTCAACTTTCCTTGATCACTTAGTGATATGCTCTATTTTATTTTATTGATTATTTTACAATTCATAAGTCAGAAGGAGTTTTCTTTTAAGGAAAACCTTCAGTCATAATCTTACCATCTAGGCATAACAATATTTTATGACATTGTTAAGGAGAAAAAAAATAGGCAGAATCCAAATGCCATCAGTAGATAATCGTGACATATCCATATATAAGACAATTAAAATGAAATATAAGTGTACAGTCACCATGTACATCCATGTGAATACTCTAAAAAAGTTTTGTTTCCTGACATCTTTACTACTACAAGTTTTAATTTCAAAATTGTGCCAATCTGGTACATCTGAAATGGTATCTAATTTTTAAATTTAGGGATATCATGATTACTAGTGAAGTTGAGCATCTTTTCAGAAGGCCTTTTCTATGAATTGTATCTTTACACACATTTTTTTTAAATTTTATTGATTCGTAGACATCCACTGTGTTTTCTGATTATTGATATTTTAATCAATTTTATGTAGCAATAATTTTTCCCTTTTGACTTGCCTACATTAAGCTATCTTAATCTCCAAAATTTGTTTCGGTGAGATATGGAAAAATAACCTCCGTCTCGTGTATTCCCAGTTCTTTGGTATGAACATTTGTCTGAGTATTTGATTGTCTTTCTGTTTCATTAATGTTAATCTCTAAGTTTTTGCTTCTAAATTTTGGAAGCTCTATTGAAATTTGTCTTCCATATTTTACTTTTCTGTAACATCAAATTTACTGTTTTCTGTCTTTACCTCCCATATTTAATTTTGATCCTATGATTTTAGTTTTCTTTTTCTCTCTTTTATAATTTTATTATTCTTTCTTTTCACCTTTTCATCTCATATTGTTATCTTTTCATACAGTTCTTTCATTCAACTAAACTTTCTTATGACATTTTTTTCTCTTTATTGTCCACTACATTTTGCTGAAGTATATAGGAACTCTTCTGAAAAATTATTCTAGATATTTTAGTTAGTTTTTACAAGTATTTTTAGTGCAGTATCCCTTGTCTTGTTCTATAGTATGCCTTCTAGTTGATATATCAGCTAGCATATATATATATATGTATGTATGAATGTATATATGTCTATGAATGTGTATATATATGTATGTGTATGTATCTATATATGTATATATTTGTATATATATCCTCTTTAATGATCTGGACTAAGATTTTTATGAACAGACAGAATAAATTGGTCACCTGTGGCTCTGCTCTTTTTCACTGAGATGATTAACCAGTCTCCTTCTGAAGTCTTTGAGTACTTGTGGGCCTCAGGCAGAACACAGATCAATTGCTTGTATCCAGTAGATTTTCATGGAAGCTACCTTTGTTCTTTTGGAGTAGCTTTTTTCTCCCATTTCTGTTTTCTTTATCCATCTCTGAAACTCTAGACAGAGAGAATACCATGCAAAACCTCATTTTGTTACCTGCTATTGTCCCGCTATTCACAATTCTTAACTTCTTGTCCCACTGTTTCCAAAGTCTGCAATTTCAGTCTAGACATAGAACAACTGAGATGGTGGAAAGTGAGAAAATAGTATCATGACTGTGGAGGCAAGAGTAATCAAAGGGGAGAAAAGAGAAAGTGAGAAAATAGGATCATGCCTGCAGAGGAAAGAGTAATCAAAAGGGAGAAAAGAGTATATGCTTAGTTTCTGCTTGCCATAAACACTTGCGCTCGTAGTCAAGGGACAGGGAAGAGAGTAAGAAATACCTTTCCACTTTGAAACTTTTCTGAGTAAAATATCATGAGGTTTGTCCACATTCCCTGCCCAAATTTCTTGCCATATGAAGTAGTGTCTTCGTGGGAGGTGGTAATTTTAAAAAGCATAATTAGATTATATATTATCTGATACTCAACTGTTCATGAAAACTATTTCTAGCCTAAAACTTCATTATATACTCAATCTTGTTATGTTTTTAGAAGTAACCTTGTGGTATTTGTTAAAAATTGCCCTCTCACACATTTTGGTAATAGATATAATGGCAGTCCACTTGGAAAGAGCTTTTACCAGGTGCTTATTATTTTCTACTTAATTTTTTCCTTGCTGGTTACATAGCAAATATAGCTGGAACTGTATTTTACTTCTTAGTATCCTCATTTCAAAAGTACTACATTTGGCACATAATAAGAGCTGTGTTAATGTTTGTTGAATGAACACACAAAAGAAATATGTGAATTGAGAAGGGTAAGTAAAAAGTCACACATTTTCTCTGATAATCTATGCTTTAATGTACAGAACTGACTTTAATTCCAGTGGCCAACATTATTAATAGAATGAACAATGCTGGTTCATGTTTTTCTTTGAAAGCATTTCTCTTAACAACATGGGTATTCAATCGATCATTTATTTCTTACTTGAGCAATCGTGATTTAACATCTCTTTTGTAGCAGACTGTGTTTTATGTCTTGAAAACACAATAATGAATATGATGAACAAAGTTTCTGCTATCACATAGCCAACAGTCTGGTGAGAAAAGTGAGATAATAAATACCAAAATGCACAAACAACTTGCAGATAATGGTATGCATTATGTAAAATTTAAAATCAATAATAGAGAAGAGCATCAGAGTTTAGAGATTCAGGCTACTATAGCTGAGGACAGCCTTTCTGGTAACAGCCTGCCTGGTAACTTTGAGCTGAAACTTGATAGTCAGTACAAGGTCCTGCAACCTTCATGTGAAAACTGTTGAAGTCAACGTAGTCATTGCCTTTGAATAAAAATGACTTGATTACATTCCTACATTTCCCTAAGGGAGACATTTCCTGCCACAGCCTTCTTCCCCTTTAGTGTTGCATATATGAACACCCACACAGAAAGATCTATACATGCCTTCTTGGGAGTAATTATTGTGTTAGTCTTATTTAGTAATATAATGTTGATAGCCTGATACTTCACATATTTTAATTATGTGTGTTTATGGCAGCATTTTTCTTAGGGAAATGTGTGGAAATTGCTACGAACTGTGCTACTCATAACTTTAGAGAACAATTAAAATCAGTTGGATGAGAAGGTGCAAATAGAGGAGGAAGATCTTTAAAATAAGCTTCCTATTTTCCTGCACTTGGCCCTTGAGAAGATAGTCTCTTAGTCTCATGGCCTCATATGACATAATGCCGTCTGTCTTTGATGGAGTTTCCAAATGATTTTGTGTATTAGCACTTTGCGAAACAAATGATAGATAACAGTGCAAGAAATTGCGTAAAGGCACAGCTCAAACCATGATAAACCCCCTGAAGCATCAACTCCTGCTTACGCTATTTGTGGCTTCTTGCCTCCACCCCCACTCCAAACAGAGATAATACTATGGTCAGCAAAATACAGTAAGAGGGGAGCAAGAAGAATGAACCCAACTCCACTGGTTTGCTTCAAGGCTTGAATGATATAATTTACTGTCATGCTTCTCAATGTCAAGGCTCCCACAGATGACATGAAAGTGCACTAATGCACCTCTGCAGAATGCTGTGGTCATGAGATCACCCTATTCGCTAAGACTCAAAGTCATCAACACACCCTCAGTTTCCTGGCCAATTCATTCATTGTATAATATGGATATAAATAATGTTTCATTTCAGATCCATTAGTCAGAACATTGGATTTGGGCCTTTGGAGCATATAATGAGTTTGCTTCTAACTATAGGAACTTGCTCCAACTATCTTCTTAAGAAAGTTCTATAAAACAGAAACTCACAGCACACACACACACACACAAAATTGAATATTTTTTAAAAAGAAAGGTCTAAAATCTTCTCCATATTCACGGTTATAACATATTAATCCCTTTTCCAAAGTGAGTTGTTCTCCCCAGTGGCCCCCAATGAAGCCATGATGTACTTAGGCTACAGTGAATCATTATATCTGGCTCATTTCCCTTGACTTTCTCTTCCAAGGTGGAACCATGATGGAAAATGCATAAAAACAATTGTTTTTGCACTCAGTCAGGTTTTTCTCAGTCTTTTTTTAATCTCAAAAAGATAGAGCTAATTCCCCCTTCATAGGATTGCTGTCAATGAACAATGCATATTCACATTTTAGAGAAGCCATTATCATTCCTAACAAGTTATCTAACATTTACTGAGCTTTTGAGAAATCCTAAGTGCTGTTCATACACCATCCTATTCAAATCCCCAACAACCCTGTGAAATAGATTCTATGATTATCCCTATTTTCAGATGAAGGAATTTCCCACCTAGTTGGTATGAAAGGGGGTCAGAATAAGAACACAGCCACTCTGATGCCAGAGCCTGCAGCAGTTAGCCTGTAAGGAAATTCAGATTATTTTAGAGAAGACAGTAGGCCTGATTGGGCAGATAAGGCCAAGCTGATGAAGGAAGAGGAGGAAGATGTGCCTCCAAAGTATAGCAGTTAAGCCATTATGTGGCAAGAATGTCACCAGTGTTCCTTATTAATGAGAAAAATATGACTTATCATGAGTCGATTGCTTGACTGTGAGAATAGAATACAGGTATCAGGCCATAGTTGAGGAATTAGAGCTACCTTTGGAAGAAAATAATAAAACTGAAAATATAAACTGAGCATATGGGAAATGGGCAAAAACAGAATCTGGTCAGGGAAAGGAATAGGATTCAGCATCTGTCAGAGGAATGCTAAGAGCAGATTACAGTATGACCAGGAGAACTGGACCTTGTCTTGGCTTAGGTATGCATTTTCCTGTAAGCTGCTCTTTATAGAATCCTGGCCTTTAAGCCTGAAGAAGGCTTTTAAACCAAGAAGGAAGCTTCATGGTCAAAAGTTTAGGTTCTAGGAAGATAGCTTCCAGGTTTAATAGGGAACAACACTAGACAGTGGCCTATAGTTAAGAGTCATAATTATTTGTAAATGGTGAAGAGCAAATATGTTTATCTATTAATGTGCTAGGGCTGCCATAACAAAATATCACAGACCAGATGGCTTACACAATGACAATATATTTTCTCACAATTCTGGAATCTGGAAGTCCAAAACAAAGTTATTGGCAGAGTTGTTTTATTCTGAGGCCTGTGCATGGCCACATTCTTCTTGGTTCTTCACATGATCTTAACCTCTAAGCTTGTTTGTGTCTTAATCTCTTTTTCTAAAGACGCCAGTCATCTTGGATTAGAGCCCACTCTATTGACCTTGTTTTAAGAAAATTACCGCTTTAAAGGCCCTCTGTCTAAAATACAGTCACATTCCCAGGTATTAGGACTCAACATCTGAATCCTAGGAGACACAAACAACATTCATAACAACATCTGGTGCAAGTTTGTTGTTGAGTAGCTAAGAGAGGTATCTTTTGTATTGTTTCACAAACCCCAGAGACTCTTAAAGGATTAGGCTATATAAATAGCATTAACCATGTAGTCATCTTTTCTATGTGTAAGAATTTCTAATCCCAAATTATTTAGTGTTATAACAGCTTGTATCAAGATGGTCCCTAGTGCAATTTTAAATATCACCCAGGATGGAGGATGGCATATTTTTGAGACTATTCACTTTAAATATTTTTGGAACTATTGTATAGCCACTTTTATAAATGCAATGAAAGCTATAGCTGGGCATGCATGCTTTGGCAATTACAAGATTTCATTCTCTATTCTCCCATGCTTAGATACTTCCGTTTGAGGACAGGGAAGTGGAATGGAAAGTAGAAAGGGCAAGAAAAAATATCAAAATGATAATTTATTTGTGTTGGTGGCCCTGAGGGTTTTTTCACTCCTTCTGATAGGTAGATGCATGTAATAACATCTCTTGGAAGCCTGTTCCTTAAAACTTGACTCTTTTTCAGTAATGAACAAGTAACATCCACCTTTCATTCTTAAGAAAGGAAAAACTCCCAGTGTTTGGGCTGGGAGGTGGGACATAAGGTGTCTCAAAATAAGTTCTAAAAAATGTACTACACTTTTGTTTTTATCAATTCTAAGTATAACTTACCAGGCATTCTCTTCAGCTTATGTTTAAACCCATGTATATCTCAATGGAAATCCAATCCATATGTTCCTGATTCATTTACACTTAGATCATCAAAATACTGTTTTGCAAGAGCTATTTGAAGTCCAAAAAGGCTTTGAAAAGCTTTTTTTCTTAGAAACAGGAAATCAGTTTTTGCCAACTGTAAACAAACACATTCCCCTACTCCCTGTGCTCATATTTTAATTGGAAATTTAGAAGACAGGAGGTTAGAGAGCTGTAAACCTGTCCAGAAGCAAATTTATCCTCCACATGGCATGAACAGAGAAGTGTATTTCAATTTTCTTCATATTCATTTTTAAGTGACCTTTTTCATGTAAATTTCCCTATAATTGTATAAACACTTAAATTAAGATTTTCTGTTTTACCTTAATTTTCATTAAATTCTTATCTCAGTATTCTCAAAATACATTATTTCTCCTAGGAAAATATTGTGCTTAAGCATTTGTCTGATAGAGTTTCAGATAAAATGATACCCACTTGAATTTTCTCATAAATCTGTGAGTCAGGTTCAAAAACTAACCCTGCTTTGTGTGCTTGACTTAGATAAATGGCCACATTCATGCCAGAGCTGGTCGTATCATTGTTCTTGGTCAAATTCTTTTGACGTTCAGTCAAAGCATGATGAAGGTCTCCAAAATATTATAGAGTAATATATTAATCTGGTAGATAAGTAGACCCAGGAAAGTCACACTCAAATAAAGCACCCAGAACCATCAGCTTAATGTAAGGATTCCAAGTTGAAGACATGATCTGTTATTATTTGGCATTTAGAAACACCTGAATCTCTGGGCTTCACTTATAATAATTTGGAAGGTGACCACTATATGTCCATCCTGATGAGTATTTAATATAAACCAAGAAGTAGATCCAGGGACTGGTCAAACAAGATAGTGACCCAAACCAGGTGTTGATAATGTAGATGAGTAACTCAGAGCAGCCAGGAGCAAGAGTATCCAAGGCTGAGGGCAGATTCTGACCCTGAAAATATCCATAGTTGAAATCAAAAGGATGAAGAACCTGAATCAGTAAAGGAAGTCAAAAGTAAGCAATCACATAAGGGCAGGAGTGGAATATGAAAAGGTAGAAACAGAGGCTGAAATGAATCAACAGAATTTAAGACTTTTGCCATGAACAGCCTAGAATGGCAAAAGAATACTATTCCCTTACAAGTGGAGGCCAGATGGCATGTGGATTACCCTGGTTTAAAGCACAGGAAGGCAATCCATGTAGACTGGATGCTACTAGTAGCCTCCTAAGTAAGCCAGATCTCTTCTTCCCTACCAGCCTCATAGGAACCTCCTATTCTGGAAGAGGCAGGAGATACAGGGAAGGAAAATTGTGTGATACTGGAATGCAACTCAACATCCAAGCCATGGCTCAATTCAAAACCCAGTAACCAGCTATTTTAAGGATTATTTAGGAATTTAAATGGAAACATTCTAATGAAATAGAAACCCTATGCCATCCATAAGATTCAAATTCTACATTTTATTAGCTTGACACCTGTATCATGTGATTAAAAAAAAGCTGATGAATTAGGTTATACCTATCTCCTGCTGAGATTTCTATAAAGACATATGCCTGTAGAAAAAAGATGTTCAAATTATGAATTATTATAGTGATGCAGGATTTTTCTTGGCCCCCTCACTGGACTCACAGCGGGAATGCCCCTCTCTGCTTGGCCTGCTGTGCTCCATTATGGGAGGGAGCATGTGAGAGAGCAAATGCGGGACCCAGCTGGCTGCTCCAGGCACTGACACAGGAGCAAGCTCCATGCAGCGTCTGTGGTCAGACCAGGCATGTTGCCTTGAGGGGAACATGGTGGTGCCCAGGTGAGCATACTCGTGACTCTGAAACCCCAGAGGGGGTGTTACAGTGCTCCTTTAGTTCTACTGTCCTTAGACAGCAGTGTGTTAACACCTCAGTTGGCCCCTTGCCTTGTCATGAGAGGCAACTGCTCTCTACCAGCGATAGCAAAGGGCCAGTGTGACAGTCTTTCTGGGTACCCACACTCAGTGGGTCTTGAACTCTTGTCCAGCATCTAAGAAGAATGAGGTCACATAGATGGTTGAAGGATGGTGAAGGTGGAGAATTTTCTTGAGCAGTAAAAATGACTCTCAGTGGAGAGGGTTGGCAGAGAGAGGATGGGAAGCTCAGGTCGTCTTCCCCAAAGTCAGATTGTCCCTTCCCTGAAGTCAAGCCATTTCCTTTCCTGAAGTTAGTCCACATTCTCCTCTACTGACTGAGCCTGGGGTCTTTATAGGCACAGGATGAGTAGAGCATGCTGACGGTTTGTGAGTGTGCAAAAAGGTTTTAAGCAAAAACACCACTCAAAGGTGGGCATGACAGTATAGAAAACCAATTAGGAAAAGTTAGGCATACGTAAAATAGGTGAAGAGGGGAGATCAATCAGAGGAAAACACACCAAACAGGAAGACAAATTCTTAATATGCTCTGAGCATTTAAGTTTTGACTTGGCTTTCAGGCTTTAAAATATCTTTGGATTGGAGGTGGGGTTTTAGTGGGTACCCACCCCTATCTGCCTAGGCATTTGGCTGCCTCCTGTCACTATCAATAGAATTATATATTCTTTTAGGTAAATATATGAATCAAATGAAAGCTGTATTTAATCTACATTGCCAAAGTATCTAGAGAAAATAATGGTTCATAGAATAGTGACACATGAGGTAGGCATGGCCTCATGTTTGGGTTTGGACCAAGTCATGTCATTTGCTAACTCAAAGGATTGGAAGGACCTTAGAAGTCATGAAATTCAATGTGCTCTGATGCTTAACTGTCTCTCACCCCTCTCCCCAACCCATGTGATCTAGATCTGCTTTAGCACTCTCCTTGAGACTGTAAACTAGTCATATAGTTTCTCCTGATGTACACCACTTGATTTTAGGGAACCAAATTCTTAGAAAGGCCTTTCTTGTTTTAACTAAATTATATATCCCTATAAATATCTTGCTTTACTCCTGGGTCTGCCCTTTGGGTCCAACCAGAAAAACTCTCAAAACAGAGAATATTAGTTTTTAGGTTTTTTCTCTTTGCTTACAATTCAGCTTTTCAGACATTTGTAAATCCTGTCATAAACCTCTTTATTTAGCCCCAGTTTCTTCAATATTTACTCATGTTTCCTAATTGTTGCTAACTGCCCTCTCATCTGGGCCCTCTCCTCTGGCTGGCCATGCTCTATTTTCTGATGTAGGTTCCCCAACTTCCCATGATGCTCCCAAAATTTATACAACTTCCAACAATTTCTCCCACATCAGGAATAGTTTTGAACTAGGTCAGAATTTCTTCTGATCTTAAAATCCTGTTTTTGGGTACCAGGATTTCAGGTCTAATCCAATCACTGCTGACTTCTAAAAGCAGCAATCTGTCAAGTTTTCACCACCACTGTCTTCTTTCCCTTTCTGCATCACAGGCCCAGTTTTAAACTTCTGTGACTTGTGATTCACATTGGCAATGTCAGGGAATGACCTCTTCAAGACAACCTGTAAGTCACTTTTGAGACTCACATTACTGCTTAGGACAACACATCACCTTGATAGCAGAAACAAACTTTAATTTTAAATGATTAGGTAGTAGCCTTACATTGAACCCAGGCCAAAGTGAATAGTGCTGCAATAGCTATACCTGTAAATTATCGTATGTCCAAATGTGTTCATCCTCTGATCAATGTGTTTTGGACAAGCTATAAATGTGTCAGAACATTTTCTCATTATCACCTTGCCAACTAATCATATTCAACGTTTATTTTCTTATGCAAAAATCCCAGATTGAAGTTCTATGTAACACATAGACAAGGCAAAACTTTATTAACTCCTCTCATGTTCTAGTAAATGTCATCTGTAAATGCTCATAAATAACTTTTCAATTGGTTCCAATGCTTGTTTATTTTTTCTTCTTTTATTCTCAGACTGAGATCAGGGACTATTTTTCATAGAAGTCTGGTAATATGCCAAAGTTAGAAGCTTTTGTTCGGCATATTTGGTTACTGTTGAGGGAAGGACATTTATAATGCTTTAATTTTACACTTTAAAAGTAAAATCTGAAGCCCATCAGACTAACGGCGGATCTCTCGGCAGAAATGCTACAAGCCAGAAGAGAGTGGGGGCCGATATTCAACATTCTTAAAGAAAAGAATTTTCTACCCAGAATTTCATATCCAGTCATGGTAAGCTTCATGAATGAAGGAGAAATTAAATCCTTTACAGACAAGCAAATGCTGAAGTATTTTGTCACCACCAGGCCTGCCCCACAAGAGCTCCTGACGGAAGCACTAAACATGGAAAGGAACAGCCGGTACCAGCCACTGCAAAAACATGCCAAATTGTAAAGACGATCGATGATAGGAAGAAACTGCATCAACTAACGAGCAAAATAATCACCTAACGTCATAATGACAGGATCAGATTCACACACAACAATATTAAACTTAAATGTAAATGGGCTAAATGCTCCAATTAAAAGACACAGACTGTCAAATTGGATAGAGTTAAGACCCATCAGTGTGCTGTATTCAGGAGACCCATCTCAAGTTCAGAGACCCAGACAGGCTCAAAATAAAGGGATGGAGGAAGATCTACTAAACAAAAGGGAAACAAAAGTGGAGGGTTGCAATCCTAGTCTCTGATAAAACAGACTTTAAACCAACAAAGATCAAAAGAGACAAAAAAGGCCATTACATAATGGTAAAGGGATCAATTCAA
>NW_012116599.1:5501506-5503750 GCF_000951035.1 Colobus angolensis palliatus | reverse complement strand
AGAACTCTCCACCCCAAATCAACAGAATATACATTCTTCTCAGCACCACATCGCACTTATTCCAAAATTGACCACATAGTTGGAAGTAAAGCACCCTCAGCAAATGTAAAAGAACAGAAATCATAACAAACTGTCTCTCAGACCACAGTGCAATCAATCTAGAACTCAGGATTAATAAACTCACTCAAAACCGCTCAACTACATGGAAACTGAACAACCTGCTCCTGAATGACTACTGGGTACATAATGAAATGAAGGCAGAAATAAAGATGTTCTTTGAAACCGATGAGAAGAAAGACACAACATACAAGAATCTCTGGGACACATTTAAAGCAGTGTGTAGAGGGAAATTTATAGCACTAAATGCCCACAAGAGAAAGCAGGAAAGATCTAAAATTGACACCCTAACATCACAATTAAAAGAACTAGAGAATCAAGAGCAAGCACATTCAAAAGTTAGCAGAAGGCAAGAAATAACTAAGATCAGAGCAGAACTGGAGGAGATACAGACACAAAAAACCCATCAAAAAGATCAATTAATCCAGGAGCTAGATTTTTTCAAAAGATCAGCAAAGTTGATAGAAAGCTAGCAAGACTAATGAAGGAGAAAAGAGAGAATAATCAGATGGATGCAATAAAAAATGATAAAGGGGATATCGCCACCGACCCCACAGAAATACAAACTACCATCAGAGAATACTATAAACAACTCTATGCAAATAAGCTAGAAAATCTAGAAGAAATGGATAAATTCCTGGACACATACACCCTCTGAAGACTAAACCAGGAAGAAGCTGAATCTCTGAAGAGACCAATAGCAGGCTCTGACATTGAGGCAATAATTAATAGCTTACCAACCAAAGACAGTCCAGGACCAGATGGATTCACAGCCAAATTCTACCAGAGGTACAAGGAGAGATGTTACCTTTCCTTCTGAAACAATTCTAATCAATAGAAAAAGAAGGAAATCTCCCTAACTCATTTTATGAGGCCAGCAGTATCTTGATACCAAAGCCTGGCAGAGGCACAACAAAAAAAAGACAGTTTTAGACCGATATCCCTGATGGACATCGATGCAAAAATCCTCAATAAAATACTGGCAAACTGGATTCAGCAGCACATCAAAAAGCTTATCCACCATGATCAAGTGGGCTTCACCCCTGGGATGCAAGACTGGTTCAACATATGCAAATCAATAAACGTAATCCAGCATATAAACAGAACCAAAGACAAAAACCACATGATTATCTCAACAGAAGCAGAAAAGGTCTTTGACAACATTCAACAGCCTTGCATGCTAAAAACTCTCAATAAAATCGGTATTGATGGGACGTATCTCAAAATAATAAGAGCTATTCATGACAAACCCACAGCCAATATTATACTGAATGGGCAAAAACTGGAAGCATTCCCTTTGAAAACTGGCAAAAGATAGGGATGCCCTCTCTCACCACTCCTATTCAACAAAGTGTTGGAAGTTCTGGCCAGGGCAATCAGGCAGGAGAAAGAAATAAAGGGTATTCAATTAGGAAAAGAAAAAGTCAAATTTTCCCTGTTTGCAGATGACATGACAGTACATCTAGAAAACCCCATCGTCTCAGTCCAAAATCTCCTTAACCTGAGAAGCAGCTTCAGCAAAGTCTCAGGATACAAAACCAATGTGCAAAAATCACAAACATTCTTACACACCAATAACAGACAGCCAAATCATGAGTGAACTCCCATTCACAATTGCTTCAAAGAGAATAAAATACCTAGGAATCCGACTTACAAGGGATGTGAAGGACCTCTTCAAGGATAACTACAAACCACTGCTCAGCAAAATAAAAGAAGGCACAAACAAATGGAAGAACATACCATGCTCATGGATAGGAAGAATCAACATCATGAAAATGGCCATACTGACCAAGGTAATTTATAGATTCAATGCCATCCCCATCAAGCTACCAATGACTTTCTTCAAAGAATTGGAAAAAACTACTTTAAAGTTCATACAGAACCAAAACAGAGCCCGCATTGCCAAGACAATCCTAAGCCAAAGGAACAAAGCTGGAGGCATTATGCAACCTGACTTCAAGCTATACTACAAGGCTACAGTAACCAAAACAGCATGGTACTGATACCAAAACAGAGATGTAGACCAGTGGAACAGAACAGAGCCCTCAGAAATCATACCACACATCTACAACCATCTGATCTTTGACAAACCTGACAAAAACAAGAAATGGGGAAAGGATTCCCTAT
>NW_012116599.1:5495720-5497301 GCF_000951035.1 Colobus angolensis palliatus | reverse complement strand
TGGGTGCAGCACACCAACATGGCACATGTATACATATGTAACAAACCTGCATGTTGTGCACATGCACCCTAGAATTTAAAGTATAATAATAAAAAAAGTAAAAAAAAAAAGTAAAATCAAAGCTTTGCTACTATGCTTTTTGTATCTCTTCTCTGCATTCCATCTACATACTTATTTTGTCAAGTTATTCACTATCACTTGCATGCAAATCATTAGGTTGGTCATCAGGAATTTTCTTTGGAAAGTGTCATGTTTCCTATCACAAACAATATCATGATTGGCTCCAAAGACTATTGGCTCAAGTGGCAGAGTGACCTTCAGAGCAATTTAGTATTGGTCTCACTGCAGATTCTGTTTTCTGTAGAATTTATGATTTATAATTGAAGGCTTCTATGAAACACACTTCTATTTTAAAGTCAAATATCTTTTCTTAAAGGAATTCTTGAAACAGATTAATGGTGACTTCATAACATCCGTGACTGGGGCCAAAATAAAGACAAATGTCTAACTTGAATAAAATTTGAGCTGATCTTAAAAAATTATAGAGAGGACTAAGACTCAGTCTGGAAAAGATTTAAGAAGACTTGGTTTACATTTCAATAAAGTGATCATTATTGGTGACTTTTATATCTACACTTCCTCTCTCTCTCTTTCTCTCCTTCTCCCTTTGTTCTTTAACTTGGTCATCTCCACCCCTATCTAAGAAGCCAGCAAAACCATGAGGATATAAGGAAAAATATTAAAGCATACCATAGATGTTAAAAAAATCCTATTTTGCATTTTAGACAAGATTCTATTCAAGTCCCTTGAAAACCTGCATTTTAAGTCTGACTCCTCTCCAAAAAATTAGGGAAGATTAAAGTTATATATATTACATATGTATTTACTGAGTATAAAATTTGGAGCTAAGAAAAGGGTAAACTTGACAGTTATTAGAAATTGGTCTTTGACATCTGACCGTAAATTTCCTGCTTAAAACTGAAAATTTCTGTGCTCGTTACAAAGCAAAAAACGTAGAGGAATTTCCTTTATTTTAATTTAAAAATGTATGTTTTGTTAGTGTCTCTTGGATTTCCAACCTCTCTAGGGAAATACAGGTTTGGGATTCTTTTTGTTGGTTTCCAAAAAGGTACTATTTTTGATATTGCATTTTATATAAATCTTCAATATGTATCAAAGTTATTATATCTCAAAATTGCATTGGTTCTATAAAATTTGCCCTGCTTCCGCTGAGTCTTAACATTAAGACAGCATCATTCAGATGTGCCAGTGTAGAAAGAAGCAAGTGAGTAGAGACTGATTTTCTTAAATGGCTTAGATGGGAAAGAAAATTAGAGAGGGTGGGTTTTCATTTAAAGACTGAAGGTTGGGCGGGGCGCGGTGGCTCAAGCCTGTAATCCCAGCACTTTGGGAGGCCGAGATGGGTGGATCACGAGGTCAGGAAATCGAGACCATCCTGGCTAACACAGTGAAACCCCGTCTCTACTAAAAAAAAATACAAAAAATTAGCCGGGCGAGGTGGCGGGCGCCTGTAGTCCCAGCTACTCGGGAGGCTGAGGTGAGAGAATGGCGTAAACCCGG
>NW_012116599.1:5376251-5495655 GCF_000951035.1 Colobus angolensis palliatus | reverse complement strand
AAAAAAAAAAAAAAAAAGAAGATTGAAGATACACATTTAGCCAAACTCCCTCTTCAAACCTCCTAAAATTATACTAAAGATACATTAACAATAAAAGGCATACACTTACAAGTGTAAAAAGAGGTGGTAGGAGATAGAATAAAGTATTTGAATGCCTGAAAGCAAAGGCCAGTGAAATAACAGACAGGGAAAGGGAATCCTAAATAAGCAAGAGGGAAAGATTCTAAAAAGTCCCCAGACGATCAGATGACTTTGGAAATGGGAAGGAAGGTGTGGCTAAAAAATAATTTGGTCAAATCCTCTTAAGAGACAGGATGCCGAATCTCTCCCCAACCTCTTCCCCAACTCTGAGTGTTAATAATCATGTCTTTTACTTATTGATAGAATAGTTCTGGCAAAGAGTCTCAGCTTTCAAACATTTATGTGATATGATTGGGCTCACCTGGATAATCCAGGCTAATCTCCCCAAATTAAATTATTTAATCTTAATCATATCTACAAACTACCTTTTCCCATATAAAATAACACATTCTCAGGTTCCGAGGATTAGTACTTGGATATTTTGTGCTGGGATTGAGGGAGCTTGCATAAGTCACAAAGCCACAGGGACTTAAGGAAGGTATTACTTTTAGAAGAATATGGCAGTAATCCCTAAAAGGAATCACATTTACCTAAAATCAGCTATAAGGAGGGGACTGACTCCAGAAATTTGAAAGTAGGTGATTGCTTGCATTGATTGGATATGGAAAGGGAACATCCAAATAAAATGCACAGATTTCTGTGTTGGACACTGAATGGTGAAGCTATTCCTTTATATTCAGAATCATAAGAAAACAGAATAAGTTTTGGGAAGGATGAACATAGTTTGAGGTATGAATTGAATGAGGAGCCAGGAAACTTTTAGTTGGAAGGCTCAAGGCAAAGACCTTAGCTGGATTTACACATTTTGAGGATCATTAGCAATGGCATATGAGTCCATGATATTAAATGAGATCAACAGTGGAAAAGATCTGTGTCCAGAGAACAAATGTAAGAATTTAGAGCAGAACTCAGAGATATATACTATTTGTATTTAAATGACACACACAGAGAAAAAGGAGGTGGAAAAACCAAAAGGTAGATGAAGGTTGGATGAAAACCAGGAAGACATAAGAAGGCAAAGAGGTCAGTAGATACTGAGGATTGCCTGTTCTCATGGGCTGTGTGTGATAGCACTGGGCATGCCATTAACCTTAGGAGGACAAGAAATTCAACGGAGTATATATGTAAAAATATGTGATTGCCAGAGATTTTTTCATAGCTGAGAAATAAGCACTTATTCACTGGTCCTGGAGGTTCTGAATTTTTAAAACTCATTTGTTTAAATCTTACATAGAAAGGGCCTTCTCGCTTCTTCCTGCTAATTTTCTGTATTAGTCCATTTCTACACTTCTATAAAGATACTACCTGAGACTGGGTAATTTATTTTAAAAAAGAGATTTAATTGACTCAGAGTTCTGCCTGACTGAAGAGGCCTCAGGAAACTTACAATCATGGTGGAAGGGGAAGGGGAAGCAAGGGATGTCTTACATGGCAGCAGGAGAGAGAGAGAGAGAGAGAGAGAGAGATAGGAAGTGCCACAGTTTTAAACCATCAGATCTTGTGAGAACTCACTCACTGTCACGAGAACAGCATGGGAGAAACCAACCCCATGATCTAATCATCTCCCACCAGGTACCTCCCTCAACATGTGGGGATTACAATTCAAGATGAGATTTGGGTGGGGACATAGAACCAAGCCATATCATTTTTTAATAGTTCTATAAAGTGGTGTTTTCTTTTATACTTTTCTCCTATACTTAAACTAGACACAGGAATTTGTATTAGTGACATGAAAAGATGTTCAAATGGTATGAAGAATTTATCTGTAAGATTTCAAATCTGTAGCCTGGAAGATACAGTGTAAAATTTCGATCTACTGACTTGTTTGATTTTCACTTTGTGTCTTTCAAATGAGGATCATTAGCAATGGCATATGAGCCCATGATATTAAATAAGATCAACATTTAAAATTTCTCTCCTAAAAGTACATGCCAAATCATGTCAGGAAGTACCTACTTACTTCTCCCATTTTCAAAACCAACTAGATCATTTTACCAGATATTAAATGCTTATTGGGGGCCAATATTGTGTTGAGAACTATGTTGACTGCTTCATTGAACTGAGTCTGTGGTTTTCCCTGAGGCTCCTGATACTGTTGCAGACATGTTGACATGGTTCAACATTTCTTTTTAAGTGACTTTTATACAAGATTTAATATGAATATAGAAGTTAGCAAGGTATTATGATCAAAAGCCTAATCATGTATTGCCAGGTAGCAATGAAATTTGCATTAAAAATACAGTAAAATCATTAAGGGACTATGTTGAAACATTTCAAAATTAGATTTATTTCCCAAATTGTGAATAATAGTATTTCTGAAAATATCTCAATGCAGAAGCCTCATTCTAGTAGTAAGTTGATGTGTGATTTCTAATTTAGTAATTAAACTATTTTAAGTGGCAGACATAAAATGTGTTAGATTTTGTCAAAATACTGATCCTATCCAAAATAGTACTTTACTTTTTAAAAAATAAGAAAGCTCTGCATAGCTGAGACTCTTTTCTGTATGAAGTATACATTGATTCCTTCGAAAAATTAACAATCTTCATATTTAGAAGTTAGAATGGATACTGAAATGTCTCAGATAAAGTAGCCATACTGGTATATATGCAATTGACTTGATATAGGCCAAAATGATCATGCACTTCTTTATATGTTCCTATTGGAGGTATTCTTGAATTTATCATTGCATTGGAAGATCCTGCTAGGATTTTGGTAACTATTTTCTCAGTCACTTATCACCAAGCTCTATGACATCAATATGGCACAAAGTCATAAATTCTTGTTACTTTTGACCTTAAGAGTCTTTTTCATAATTTCAAAGTCACCCAAAATAAATGAATATGTGAACATTACAATCTAGAGCCTCTTTTAAAATGGGATTGTCTGCTTCTATGTGAGGAACTATCTCAATTTCCTTAAAAAAGAAGATTGTAGTTTGGAGAGGGAAGTGAATATAAAGTTAGAAGTTGTAGGTGCCCTAAGACGATAACCTTGAACATTTTTAGTGGT
Organism: Colobus angolensis palliatus; assembly: GCF_000951035.1. Lineage (NCBI taxonomy): Eukaryota > Metazoa > Chordata > Mammalia > Primates > Cercopithecidae > Colobus > Colobus angolensis. Next base: position 5,492,502 of record NW_012116599.1, on the reverse strand, counting down.
GTAATTTTTGCTGCTGCCTTTTACAATCTTATTTGTATTTGTCTGCCACTTCCTCTACATTGTTAGTTCTTAAAAGGTCCATGACAGGGTACACCCTGGGTATTGCATTCTTAGGAGAGGTAGATATAGTAGGAGTTGAATAAATATATGTTTATTGATTGAATACTTGAACAATGGATACCTGAATAAATACAAGCAATATTATCAGTGGTGGCAAGATATGGTTTGGGGAAAGAGAAAGAAAAGATATGAGATAAATTATAGCAAATTAAGATAATGAATTTTATTTTAGTCATGCCAGTTATCATCTTTACTTATAAAACATGTTAATATTTACAGATAATTCTCTCTTTGTGTATAGTATTATTTGATATTCTTAACAACCTGGTAAAGTAATTTGGGAAGATATTATTTCCTCATTTTAATCATAAAAAACCTGAAGCCCACTAAAATAGTGGTATCTCCAAGTTTGAAAGGCCTAGGTAGCTGAGTCTCCACTATTGTTATTAAATATAAATATAAATCCATGCTTCATAGTTCCTCACTGACTTTGACGTAAGAGTGATTAGGTTTTAGGTCAGGTGAAGAAATTAAGTAACTTGCCAGGTGCCATGGCTCATGCCTATAATCCCACCATTTGGGGAAGCCAAGACAGGTGGATCACTTGAGGTCAGGAGTTCGAGACCAGCCCGGCCAACATGGTGAAACCCCATCGCTACTAAAAACACAAAATTAGCCATGCATGGTGGTGCACACCTGTCGTTCCAGCTACTTGGGAGGCTGAGGCAGGAGAATCGCTCAAACTTGGGAAATAGAGGTTGCAGTGAGCCGGGATCGCACCACTGCACTGCAGCTTGGGCAATAAGACAGAAACCCCATCTCAAAAAAAAAAAAAAAGAAAAAGAAAAGAAAGAGAGGAAAGAAAAGAAATTAAGTAACTTAAAATAAATAAATAAATAAATAAACTGTCAAAAAAAAACTTGAAACAAGAAAATGTATACACCAGATTTCAGGTTTCATGCTTAGGGGAATTAGTCATTTGAGGATGGTATAAAAACAGGAGAAAGGAAAGACAAAAGAGGGAAGGAGAAAAGGAATGTGAAGGAAAGAAAAATAGAAGAGAAATGAAAATGTTATACAGTGCCAGCAAAGAAAATACTGTGGTCAGCAGAAAAGAAAGCAAAGAGTAATTGCACAAAGAATATTGTATTTTTAAAATAGCTCTTTAAACCATCAAATTTTGAAGTGTTAACATAGTGATTCTCATGAGTGATGCAAGGTCAGAAATAACCAGGTTCATGAACGTTTGTGTCTTTCCACAATGTCAGGCTTTTATCCATGCTATTTCTTTTCTTTCTTTTTCTTTTCTTTTTTCTTTTTTTTTTTTTTTTTGAGATGGAGTCTGGCTCTGTCCCAGGCTGGAGTGCAGTGGTGCGATCTCGGGTCACTGAAACCTCCGCCTCCCGGGTTCACGCCATTCTCCTGCCTCGGCTTTTCGAGTAGCCGGGACTACAGGCACCCGCCACCACGCCGGGCTAATTTTTTGTATTTTTAGTAGAGACGGGATTTCACTCTGTTAGCCAGGATGGTCTCGATTTCCTGACCTCGTGATCCGCCCGCCTCCGCCTCCCAATATTGATGCTATTTCAATCACAAAAGCCGGGAGCTACAAGGAACTTCCAAGCAGGCAATTCTCCTTAGTAATTCCTGTTCACTCAGTAGTCAGAGCCTATGGCACACAGGCTCCAGCTATTCCATAGGTCAGTTGATATTGCAAACTATACATAATAGTATACTTAATCAACATACAAACAAACGTTATGGATTAAACATTCCATAACAAGGTGACATTGAATATCAAGAGAAAGGGGATAGAAAGGGAAAAGGAACCAGTCCAGGGAGAACGAAGCAGACAAAAAGAATCTTCTGGTCTGGGCCGGGTGGTCCATTGGTGTTGCAAGGAAGAACCTTTGATGTGGGCAGAGCTCTCAGCAGCAGATCCTGGTGCTTATCACAAGTAACAGCAAGACTGTGTCAGTCTGTTGTTTTTATAGCCACAGAGTTGTCTGGTGAGGACTGATAGTGGAAGAGTGTGCTTGGTTATGTCCTTATCTGGTTGGATGCTGTCTTTATTTATTAACCAAACTATCTGGTCCCTGTTGTCAAAGTGCCTTATGAAGTAAAATGGAGTTACTTATGGCAAGGGTGCTCTATACAGTGGTGGTGAAGGTTAGGAAGAAGAGCAATATGTGCAGGTTTCTTCTTTAAGTTGGCGACTTTACAGATTAGCAGGTTTGGAAGACAATTGGGTTGAGTTTGAAACTTGCTTGGCCTTAGACCTTGCTGGCTTAATAACCCAAAAAGAGTTGTTAAGCCTCTCTCTTCTTCAATTTCTTCCTTTGAAAAATGAGAAAGATCATAGTAACTGCCTCAAATGGTTTTTATGAGTTTTAAAGCGACATATGCAAAAAGGCCTTGCGAGGATCCTAGGCACGCAGTCAGCACTGTACCACTGGAAGCCTTGATTAGGAATTTTTACTATAAAGGATGTATTATTTGATGGAGAATGAGGACTGCTATGGACTGAACTGTGTCCTATCCAAGTTTATGTGTTGAAGCCCTAACCCCAACGTGATGGTATTTGGAGCTGAAGATTTGGGGAGACAGTTTAGATGAAGCCATGAGGGTGGGCTCGTCCTCATAAGGGGATTAGTGACTTTATAAGAAGAGGCCTTAGAGAGCTTACTTTCTCTTTCTCCCTTTTCACCTTGTGAGGACACAGCACCTACAAGTTAGGAAGGACGCCCTCACTGAGGAATTGAATCTGCAGTCATCCTGATCTTGGACTTTCCAGCCTCCAGAACTGTGAGAAATAAATACCTGTTGTTTAAACACTTGGTCCCTGGTATTTTGTCGTGGTAGCCTGAGTCTGTGCAGACAGATACAAGAGCTTTGTGCAGATCTTTTTATTTATATTTAAAGGTAGAATGGCAGAAACCAATGGGGAAAATGAACAGGAAAATACTTGTGAGAAAGGTGATTTGTCTAAATGGTCTTTTATGTACTCCCAATTTCTAATTTGCAATTCACAAATTGTATTTTAAGTTACACATAAGGCAGGCAACTAGTAGATTAGAAGTGGTCTTGTTCTGTTTTGCTTTGCTTTATTCTGTCTTGTTTTAGACGTGGGCCTCTTGCATATGTAACAACACAATGCCCTATTTTTTATTATAAAATTGAATTTTCATTACTTCTTTCTTGCTACAATTATGATTTAGATTGGAGATGATGAAACAAAAGATAGAATTTGGTGCCATATATCTTACATTTCTTAATGCACAATAGAGATTTCCAATAGATGGAGGGAACTCTGATTTTGCAAATATGTTTATATCTGTTTTATGTTACTGAAATTGCAGAGTAAAGAGTGTCTTTGATTTAAAAGAGAGGAAAAAAGAAAATAAGAAATCAGCAAAGGAGATAGAAAGAACAGAATGGAAGGGAGGAGGGAAATATCTATTCCTTTTCCTGATTTCTTCTAAGCTCTCTTTACTATTTTTGCCACTTCTCTTGTCATCCACTTAACTAGTTCTGCCTCCAAGTACACAATGAAGTGAGAATCTATTAGGCTGGAAAATCCCAAGGCACAATAGGCTATTCTGCATTCACAATGTGAACTGACTGTTAGTTATGGCCTAGCTGAAAATGACAGCAATTCTCCTAAAGGCCATGGTTGTTCAATATACAGTCAAGAGTAAGTTCCCCTGCACAGAGCTGCTTGCTTTCTCTGGCTACATCTCTCAAATAATTCTGGAAGCATAAACTTTAAGTTGACTTTTAGAAGTAAAGGTTGATCCTAGGTCACAGGATGCCCTGTGAATTGAACAGTGGTTTTACACACACACACACACACATACACATATATATATAGTATATAAGAACTATTATTAGCTTGGAGCAGTGGTGCACACATATAGTCCCAGCTACTCAGAAAGCTGAAGAGGAAGATTATTTGAGCCCAAGAGTTCAAGGCTGGCCTCAGCAACACAGTAAGACCCTATCTCAGTAAAAAGAACTATTACTGTTGCTGATAATAGTGAGGAATAACTATTGTTATTAATATGAAGAGTGATATGAGAACTGATTCACTGTGTGAATATAGAATATGGACATTGTATTAGTTCATTCTCACACTGCTATTAAAAAAATAGCTGAGACTGAGTAATGAATAAAGAAAAGAGGTTTAATTGGCTCAGTGTTCCACAGGCTGCACAGGAAGCATGGCAGCCTCTGCTTCTGAGGAAGCCTCAGGGAGCTTTTACTCATGCAGGAGGCAAAGTGGGAGCAGGAGCCTTACATGGCAGGAGCATGACGGAGGTGGTGGGAGGTGCTACACACTTTAAAACGACCAGATCTCATGAGCACTCACTCACTACCAATTGCCTGCCACCAGAGCCCAACTCCAACATAGAGGATTATAATTTGACATGAGATTTGGGCAAGGACACAGATCCAAACCATATCAAGCATGAAGATCAGTCACTCAGCCTTGAAAAGGGTAGGTAGAAGGTGGAATGGGCAGACACAAACGCACACACGTGTGTGTATGTATGTATTTTACCATGTTCTATGGAGATGTCACACACACATCCATTATACAGGAGACCGTATATACATATATATGTGTGTTGTGTTCTCCTGTAGATGGATGTGTGTGTGTGGCATCTCCATAGAACATGGTAATCAGAACCCTTATTTCATCAGCATATGTTCTAAGTTAAGAACTTTCTATCTTTTAATCCTTTTGAATTCTGTTAAGGAAATGAATTCACTGGCTGGAATTTAAGAATTATTTAGTGTGTTTCAATTGTGTACCCTCTTTCACTTTTTTATTCAAGTGAATCAGCATTTGAATTATTGCTAAAAGGAGACTAAGCGAGGATCGAGCATCTTGACAAGTGTGGACATGAAAGAGGTTGGGAAAGTCCAAGGGAGTCAGGGTATCACTTAATCATGGATAGAATGGGGGGATTAAGGGCTGAATGATGGCAGGACATTTATTTCAATTGCAAGCTTTAACCTTCTGAGACTCTGGGCTGGGAAGTAGCTCCCAGAGATCAATCAGTCCATCCCTCTGCCTCTGGGCAGAACCACACCTAGGTAATTCCAGACAGATGAGATATACTTCCACTGGGATTGCTCCATGACTGAGGCCTTACCAAAAAATACTCCTGCACTTGAATTACAAATGACTCATGAGCTTCAGAGCCATGATGTTGCTGTCATTTATAGCTTAATTAGTACCCTTTAAACCACATCATATTTTACTACATTTCTCATTGTCAGTTATAACTAATGGAAATAGCCCAAGCCATAAATAATTTTATTATTTAAAGTATTAAAAGGAATAAGCTAGACACACAATGTTGGTTTCACAAATTATAGTAGTTAGATTTGTTTCAAACAGAGACAAACTATATACAAATGCTCAAATGTTGAACCTAGCCCATACTATTTGTCCACACTTGTCAGGATGCCCGATCCTCACTTAGTTTCCTTTTAGCAATAACTCAAATGCTGATTCACTTGAATCAAAAAGGAGAAATGAATCAGTTCCATTTTTATTAGTAATTGTTAGAAGTCTTAATGAATGGATTTGTTTTTAAAATTAAAGTACATGAAAAATATTATAAGAAAAAGCAAGAGTTCCAGCATTATTATTTATGCTAATGATGCTTTATAAAGGAAAATAAGATAGTCAAGCTTATCTATTTATCTATTTATCTACAGATCTATCTATCGTCTATCCATCTATTTAATCTATCTTTCAATGTACATTTACGTTTATTTTTAAAATTCTAGGTCAACTATTGCTTTTGCTTTTTTGTCCACATCCTCACTAGCATTTGGCCTTATTTGTTACTTAAATAAACTTTGTTCTTTACGAGCAGTTTTAGGTTTACTGAAAAATTGAGCAGAGAATACAGAACACAGATAATTCTTACATACTCACTCATTCCTTCTGACACTAACACTGTTAGCACCTTGGATTTATGCCATTTTACTATGTTTGTAGTGCTATCTCATGTTGATATCGATCGTCTTTCATAGGCTTATTTTCCGTATGTATATCTTCCTTGATGGGCGTCTGTTCAGATCTTTTGCCCATTTTGTAATTGGATTGTGTGTTTTCTAATGGACAAATGTAATACATAGGGCTTTGAAAGTATGGCCATAGGGTACTGGGTGAGGAGAAGCCTCCTATACTCCTGTCATTAGGTCTGTCTTTTAGTCTTTAAGTATGCCTCTGCCTCTGCATTGAGAACTGGATTGTGAACACACACACCCTCTCCCTCTCATTCCCTCACCTCCACCTTAGGTGGGATAGGTGGAAAGAGAGGGCTGGAGTTGGGTATTTCTCTTCCCCTTCCGCAAATCAGTTAGGCTCCAATAAAACCTCCATAGGTTAGCTCTGGTAAAATAGTTTCTCTTGAGGGTAAAATATTCTCTTGTCAAGAATAGTAGAATGCCCTGGTATATTTCAAAATGGATACTTCTCCCTTTCCCTTGCTGGAAGCAGGAGGGGATTTTTCTCAGATCTTCACTGTGAGAACCTAATATGGTTTCTGAAGGTAAAACTCATAAAAGTGTGTAGCCCCCAGAAGACTGGCCCCTCCTAGAGACTTTAACTCTCAGACTTATCAACAAGGAGCTCCAGCAATTTGTCAACCATAATTTAGGTTTTCCTTCCCCATATTGGTTCCCTCAAAGGTTTCTGCTCAGTTAAGTTGTGATTCTTTGTATCTGCCTGTCTTTTCAATTTGAGGGGTACTGGTTTGTCCTGTGAATTCAATTATCTGGCAGATCTAAGAAAAGTTGTCTATTTTCAGTAGGTTCAGCTTTTTTCTTGTTGTGAGGATTGCAGTGATGCCTTCTAAGCTTCTTACATGCTGGACTGGAAACCAGAAGTCACTGAAATATTTGTTTTTAATGCTTATGACAGAAATGCGACTTGGTCTTCCATTGGATTTATTAATGGTTTCTCACCCGTATTTGCTGTTTTCATTCATCACAGAGCCTTTAAATCATGGTATTTTCTTGTCAACAATAATTATTTTGTTCTTAAATTTCATAAAGTAAATCCTATTAAAGTAAATCTCATGAAGAAAATCCTATTGTCATTGGCATGCATTTTTGTCCATCAATATTGTCAAAATATTTTAATATTATTAAGGCCTCATAGTATCTCAAGAAGATACAAATTTTCTCTGAGTATGTTTTAATCTTTTCAGATTTATGTTAAATATATCTGTGCTATAAATCCATTTAGGGTTGTAGAAACTCTCAAACCACAAATAAAACTAAAACAAACTACTAACAAACCTGAACTAGTGAATTTGTAAGCTTTTCACAGTAAAATCATAATCATGATGTAGTGAAAAATAAGAGTGTAAAAATATATTAATTTCCTGTTTGGTGTCTTTTTATATTTCTGTAATTGATCATTTAGATTGCTGTAGTTGCTAACTGAATTATATTTAAAAATATATATACTTTATTTAGATCAGTGGAAGCTGTGAGCTGTGTAGATGATAACATAATTATCCACTTTGTTTTCTTTTTATGAATGATTTGTAAATTTCAGCAATCTTTTTTTTGTTTAATTGTAGTCTATATATCACCACTTCCTCTTCAAACAGCATGTTTCTGTCTGTTGGAATTTCACACCTCTACACTTACTTACTCACTTCACCACTGAGGATAATAAATATGATGTAGAGCTTAAGGTTATTTTCCCTTTTCGTTGGTAATAAAAAAGAAATAACAGTAACTTTTAAAAAAAATTTAAAAATCTACTTATTCATTTACTTAATGAATGAGGAAAAAATAGTAATTCTCTGTTTCCTGCCCCCTATTTTTCTGTAATTGATAATTCACTTTTAAATATCTGCTGATATAAAAATATCTTTTATTGAAATGGCTAACTTACAAATAATTTCTTAAAATGATTGTGAGATACTACATTCATGTTCATGTAAAGCAATCACTTCCATTTTTAAGTTGTAGGTGTAAGGTTAGAGCTTGAAACATTACAGAGATACTATAGATGGATTTCTAGGTTGATACAAAATATTTAAATATATATTTTAAAAGTTGATGACAGTGTCTTCAAACTTCTAATTTCCATTAATTGTCATGTGGAACAAATTAACCAAGAGCTGAATATATGGAGCAGCTGAAATTGTAGAAATATACACATAATATGGTAAGAGAAAAGATCCTGCCTTCCCATACGGAAGTCACTGAAAATCAGTGGGAATATCCTCAGCTGAAAAAAAAAAAAAAATCCATGTCCTAGAATTAACAAGAGTATACATTTTTTACAGTTTAAGAAAGAGCAGCTAACACATCTATGTAATTTTATTACCGGTGAAATAAAATCTGTGTGATTTTATTATTGGTGAAAGTGAGGCTATCCTTGTGTGTGTGTGTGTGTATGTGTGATGTCAACACCTATGAGACAGATAACTAACTGACAGAGAAACTTAGGGATGTTGAAGATTTACAGTTTGTATCATGAAGTTTTGCTGTGGAGGGAAGTGGCATGAATAAACTATTGATTGCAAAATATAACCGTAGTGCACAGATCACGTTGGTTCATGGGAGTTCAAAGGGTTTACTTCAAAAGAAAACTTTATTCTTGGCTAGAACAAATAAGGCTTTATATGAAGACGAATTCAACCAAAGGCATTTGGCACTACTAACTTTAAGTTATTTGGTTCCACACTGACTAAATTGTAAGTCAAATCTCCCCAGGAGCTATGCTTTGGACTTTTAGAAAAACAAAAGTATTCTGTCTACCTTGTTGATGGCATTTTTGGGGGACCTGATCCACGCACTCACACACACACCAAGCACTCTGCAGTTCATAAACATGAGTCGGGTTCTCCCTGTTCCTCAGTTACTTTGTCAGTTGCCCGGTTCTCCTTTCTTTGCGAATATCTGAGCTGCTGCTGTGCCAATCTCATTTTTGATGCTTTGATGATAATAGCAATAAGAGTAAATGATTACTTAATGCTCACTACATGCCAGTCTCCTAAGTGCTTATATGTATTAACTCTTTTAATCCTTAAGATGAAACCCTATGAGACAAATACTATTATTGTCACCCTTTTACCAATGAGTAACCATCTGAGGCAGGTTCTATTATTACCCCCATTATACAGATGTAGGTACTTTTAGTACCCCCATTTTACAGATAAGTGCACTATAGCACAGGCAGGTTAAGTAAGTTTCACAAAAGTTACACAGACTGATAAGTAACAAAAGTAGGGTTTGAACCCAGGCATTCTGTCTCCTTAACTTCTGCTCTAACTTCTATGTGATGGAGCCTCAGTCTTGCTGTTGGCTTTTGAATGTTGTTGGTTCATGGTCTCCATAGGTTTGAATTTCAGCTTCCCTAACGGACTTGACTTGGTTCTTGGTGTTCTCTTCCTATTTGAAGTCCATTAAAAAATATCCTCTTGAAAAATACCAATCTGGCCGTGCGCGGTGGCTCATGCCCGTAATCCAAGCACTTTGAGAGGCCAGGCAGGCAGAGACCATCCTGGCTAACTTGATGAAACCCTGTCTCTACTAAAAATGCAAAAAATTAGCCAGGCATGGTGGTGGGTGCCTGTAGTCCCAACTACTTGGGAGGCTGAGGCAGAACCCGGGAGGTGGAGCTTGCAGTGAGCCGAGATCGTGCCACTGCACTCTAGCCTGGGCAACAGAGCAAGACTCTGTCTCAAAAAAAAAAGAAAGAAAAGAAAAATACCAGTCTGTCTTCTCTTCATTGATGCAATCACCAATGTGTACACGTGTGTGTGTGTGTGTGTGTGTGTGTGTATACACATGCCTGTACATGCCTGCATGTGCATGAGAGTTAGAGGGGTTATGAGAGGGGTATAGGATTTTGGAAAGCTACCTTTTACAAGTACCAAGAACTCTAATAAACAGAAGTTTAAGAGTGTCGACGTATATCTGATTGCTATGGTTTGAATATTTGCCCCCTTTTAGTCAGGCTGAAATTTAATCCCCAATGTGGCAGGATTGAGAAGTGGGGCCTTTAAGGGGCAATCGTATCCTGAGGGCTCTGCTGTCATGAATGGATTAATGAATTAATGGATTAATATGTTATCTTGGGAGAGGAACCTATGCTTTACAAGAAGAGGAAGAGAGACCTGAGCTAGCACATGAGCCTGCTCAGCCTTCCCATCATGTGCTGCCTTTTACCTGGGGACTCTGCAAAGAGCCCCCACCTGAAAGAAGACCCTCATCAGATGCAGCCCCCTGACCTTGGACTTAGCCACAATAACCATAAGAAATAAATTCCTTTTCTTTATCAATAACCTAGTTTCAGAGATTCTGTTATAAGCAACAGAAAATGAACTAAGATGCCACATCTTTCACAGCCCAGATTGAAGTACAACAAGAGCTTAACATTGTCTTAATGATGTTTTCCGCTCAAAGCAAATAAAGTTGTTGATTTCACCTTGCACATGCATGGGTCACTTGATGTGTCTGCAGTTGAGGATTAAGCTTAAACTCTGGGAGAAAGTTCTGTACCAGTGCGCTATGGTTTGAATATTTGTGTTCCCTCCAAAATTCATGTTGAAACATAATTGTCAAGGTGATAGTGTTAAGTGGTTGAGCCTTTAGAAGGTGATTAATTAATGAATGAAATTAATGACCTTATAAAAGAGGTGAGGGGCCGGGCGCGGTGGCTCAAGCCTGTAATCCCAGCACTTTGGGAGGCCGAGACGGGCGGATCACAAGGTCAGGAGATCGAGACCATCCTGGCTAACACGGTGAAACCCCGTCTCTACTAAAAACTACAAAACACTAGCCGGGCGAGGTGGCGGCGCCTGTAGTCCCAGCTACCCGGGAGGCTGAGGCAGGAGAATGGCGTGAACCCGGGAGGCGGAGCTTGCAGTGAGCTGAGATCCGGCCACAGCACTCCAGCCTGGGCGACAGAGCGAGACTCCGTCTCAAAAAAAAAAAAAAAAAAAAAAAATTTATGCCAGTCCACCTAGTGAATTGAAATATTTCCTCAAGGAAGTTTTCATTCAGTTGACACCCTGAAGGGTTAAGAAAACAGAACCCCATAGTATTACGGAGTTGTTGTTATGGATGTTGCTAAGGAAACCATAGCAGGAATGTTTAAGTGTCTTGTTTCTTTCCAGATCCACAGGAGTGGAGCTTGTTTGAGGTTTTGATGTCCTCTCAGTTCTTGCCATCACTGCTCTGCGGTAGGGTTTCCAGCAGGGTCAGAATCCCTGGCTGCAAGCAGTGCTGGCTCAGGGGCACAACATGCTCTCAGAGCAGCATTCAATTTGCATCCTCTTTCTGAAACATGTTAAGGGCAATTCAAAATCAAATAGAAATGGATTTTATTTAAAAAAAGAAAAAGAAAAAAGTCTCTTTAATGTTTTTCCCCTAAATGCCCAATACAGATTATTTTTAAACTTGCACATTACCATACTATCTGAATATTTGATGAAACATTTTTAAAAATGGATTTGTGTGGCAGAGATTAGAAGACTGAATGTATATGATAAATCAGAACATGTGTTGTTTTAAAGGTGTTTTAAAGAGTGTGGGAGATGGAAGTTCTGTGATTTCTTTTGCTTTATATAGCTATGAACAATTTTTAATGTCACTTTATTTTGGGGAATTTTTTGTTGTTGTTGTTGAGAAGGAGTCTTACTCTGTCACCAGGCTGGAGTGCAGTGGTATGATCTTGGCTCACTGCAACCTCAGCCTCCTGGGTTCAAGTGATTCCCCTGCCTCAGCATCCCAAGTAGCTGAAACTACAGGTACATGCCACCAGGCACAGCTGATTTTTTTATTTTTAGTAGAGATGGGGTTTCACCATGTTGACCAGGATGTTCTCAATCTCTTGACCTCGTGATCTGCCTGCTTAGGCCTCCCAAAGTGCTGGGATTACATGAAATTTTTATAATCAAATAAAATTGAAATTATGAGGAGTTCTGAAGTAATATCCAAGAGTAGTAATTTGCTTAAGTTTGACTTAAAATATTTTCATAATGAGATTCTACAGGATGATTAGTAAATCTTTTAAAAATGCTTACCCAAATATCGTGAAGCCAAAGGAAACACAAACAATTTTCATTCGAATTGCATAGGGAGAGAAAAATGTCTCTCTCTTTCTCTAACTCAGTTACTGTCCTTTATTCAGAAACCATGAACATAACATATGTATATTATAGTTCTATTTTATATATCCCAAACATTTCAAATTAGCTACATATACACAGAGTGGTAAAAACTTCTATTTTATTTCCATATCACAATTAACCAAGTGAGATCATACACTTTTGTTATTAAATATGTGCAAAATAGTGAAGCAAATTTTCCCTCTAATCTGAGAAAGAAATATGACTATTTTAAATTCTATAATTATTTGTTTATCCTATTGTATTTTAATATGACATGATACATTGTATATTATTTAAATGTATATATTATATAATATGTAAGATACACTTAAAATATATAACTGACATTTAATTTTCTCCCAATGTAATTTCTCTGTAATGGGCTTGGTTTATCATTTGCCATTTTCTCCTTTATTTAAGGCCAGGTAAAAATTTTTGAAGGAACACAAAATATTTAACCATATATGTGTGTTGTTGATTTATGTAAGTCACTGCAGCTAAAATATTGTTATTAGAATCTTTTGGGTAAATATTGGGTGCTTCCAAAAATAAGGTAGTGAACACCACACGAATCCCTCTTATTTAATCTGTTCCTAAAGATAGATTTTAAAAAATTGTTGAATAAAAAATTTTCAGGTAGTTACACCTTATCTTCCATTATTTTTAATTGAAAAAATAACAATTTTCTGCTAACCCGTCTAGAATCGCCAGCAAATTTCACTAAATACTTTAAACACATATGCAAATCCTCCGCTGAAGGTAAATACTGTCATCATCAATTCCCCTATTATTTAACATTTAATGAAGTTGTGTGTAGTACATAAAGATGGGCAGGACATTATACTAATCACATTTCTTCAGCACTGTAATGCTGATCCATCTGTAAATGAGCAATGAAATTAGATGCTAAACCTATAGACAAGTAATTCTGAACAAAAATAAACAGTGTTAAGGAAATAAATGAGTGACTCTGGAGATTTTTGAGATATCTTTTTGCTTTTTCTAAAACAATTTTCATGCAGGTTGAAAAGAGGTAGATTAACTACCAGCCAAAAGCCAAGGCTAACTCAGTTCTTAAGCCATCACTTTTATGGAATTTCTGAAAACAGGTGTAATAGGACTGTGTTTCTTGGTCTGGGTTCCCTTGAAAGCAGAGTCTGAGACAAAGACTTGGGTGTAGGCAGTTCATTTGGGAGCTAATCCAAAGAAGCAGAAGTGAGAAAGGAGGCAAAATGAGAGAAGAAAGGAAGGCGATATTGGAGTCTGCTGTGGAGGTCACTGCTTTCGGGAATGTGATTGAATTCTCCAGAGACGCTTGCAAGAATTGTCTGCCTACAAATGAAAGGCAAGAGACTATCCACCAACTGTCAGTCTCTCTTGGCTGAAGACGGGCTGCCCAAAGGTTATTCACTACTCTGCATTTCTAGGGTGCAGACCTTCCATGAACCAACGGGCTCTGACAGCTTCCAAGATCCTCCTGGGTGGAAACCAAAAAGAACATGCAGTGAGACACTGAGCACGAAGTTAAACTGCTGGCCACACCTGGGCTAGTTACTGCTGAAATCAAGTGTCAAGGGGTATTGAAGCAACGTGTTAGCAGCCTTGCCCACAGCTACATTCTATTTAGGGTTTGAACACAATCTGCATGATTGTATAGACAGCTTTCTCGTATAATGCATTATTTCGATTTTCAGTTGGCTTTTAATTTGAGAGCATAGGCATTCCTACATCACTATCATAGTTCTGTTTCTGGAAGGCGGTGGTTTTCAATCACTGGTCAACACAAGGGTCTGCTCTACCTTGGGTCTATGGAAAAGCTCAAAGATCTCAGTTTCAAAATCCTCTAAAATTGTCTTGTTAACAGCATCATATCCATATGAGTCCCCAGCAATTCATCCTTACCTCCTCCGGGGAAAGAATCTGACCAAATGGCAGAAGTAAGTTTAAGGCAGAGAGTTAGACCAAGGCAAGTTTTAGAGCAGGAGTGAAAGCTTATTCAAAAGTTTTGGAGCAGGAACAAAAGAAAGTACACTTGGAAGAGGGCCAGGAGGGCGATTTGAGAGATTCAAGTGCCCTGTCGTGCCCTTAACTGGGTTTTTGTTTGTTTGTTTTTGAGACAGAGTTTCGCTCTTGTCGCCCAGGGTGGAGTGCAATGGCGCGATCTCGGCTCACCTCAACCTCCGCCTCCCGGGTTCAAGCGATCTCCTGCCTCATCCTCCCGAGTAGCTGAGATTACAGGCACCCGTCACCATGCCCAGATAGCTTTTGTATTTTTAGCAGAGACGGGGGTTTCACCATGTTGGCCAGGCTGGTCTTGAACTCCTGACCTCAAGAGATCCACCCGCCTCGGCATCCCAAAGTGCTGGGATTACAGGCCTAGGCCACCGTGCCCAGCCGACTTGGGATTTTATACGTTGGCATGGTTCCGGGGTTTGCATTTATTCTCCCCTGATTCTTCCTGGGGGCAGGCTGTCCACATGCATAGTAACCTGCCAGCACATGGGAGCGGCGGCGTACGTGCTGTGTTTACTGAGGTTGTGCGCATGCTCACTTGAGACAGTTTTCCCCTACCAGTTGCGCATTCCTGGAGGAAGGTCATATACCCGTTAAATTCTGCATTTCGCCCATTAGTGCATGCTTGAGTCGGCTCCGGGAAACTGCCGAACACCAGCTTCAGGTGTTTTCTATCTATTGAGAGACTGTCTTTCGCTGGAGCTGGCTGCGATAGATTATTATTTTAGAGAGATAGTTCAACAACCGCTCAACTATCACATGATGGTCTCTTGACATTCCTGGAGATGAGGGAGGGGGGTGGTTCTCCTGCCCTGCTCATGTCTGCCTATCTACCTAACAGTTTCATTTCATCAATATTTCTTTTTACTGCCATCAGTTAATTATGTCATATATATGATTTTTGCTTCATTACTGTCTTGTAAATTTGACTTTACTAAATTCATTAATTAAAATTTTCATTTAACATTCTCCTTTTTTGGGGTGCTATGAGCTCTTCTTAATTTTATAGTATGAAGCATCTCTTTATCACCCACCAAGGTTTATAGTATAGAAACCAAATATTTATCCCAATTAGTATTTTTTTTCAAACTTGTATTTAATTTTCCTGTAGAGGGATCAGGATGTTTCCTGGTACCATATATATATATATATATATAATTTTCAAAGAACAGTCTATGTAAATATAGACTATACTTGAGGTTTAGACAAAATCCTCCTTTGACTTTATATGTATCGTTAATATCCTCACTTTGATGACAGGTAAACATAATACAGAACTCCGTATTCACATAAGCATTTGAAAAAATACACATTACTGCTGAAATAAAACTATAAGAATTCTGACTTTCCAAAGATAACTAGAGATATTATAAAAGAGAGCCATAGTTTATCAAAATAAATTACAATTACATTTTTAAAGATGACTGGAAAATGTGTAAAATATTACATGTTTAAGCCACACCTAATAATTCAACTGGGGTCTTTTGCAGAATTCATATCATCTTTGGATTGGTTCCTGATAGGACCATTTCATAAGGGTAATTTTTTTCACCCAATTGGATCACATTTTGATTGAAATCTCATACTTATATCAAACATTAGCTGTGTGGTTTTAATGAGGAAATCCAAACTCTTCCATGGAATTAAATATGCCTAGCCCCAAATTCCCCATTTTGCATTCTCCAATAATTTAATCTACCAGTGCAGAGTAAAAGAGAAACATATTTTTTAAAATAAAGTTAGCAATTATTTTATTGTTTTATTTTTCTAACCATCTTTTCAAACTCAAGAAGCCTTTAATACAAAATTCCACAGTTTTTAATAAATGTTATATTTTACTTATACATATGTATATATATGTGTGTGTGTGTGTGTGTGTGTGTGCTTTGTATCTATATAGATAGATATAGATTAAAAATGAATCTTTTACTGAAAAATAATTTCCCCCTACTGGGGCCATGATATTAGGCTACCTTTTCAAAGCTTTTTCTTAAGTCCACATTGCTTACAGAAAGCTTAGCCTACAACTTTTTCTTATTACTCCTAAATTAAACTTCTCTTCTTGAGAGTAGAAAGTGCTTACAAAAAAAAATTGGTTTAAAAACATTTAAATTTAGATAATTTTCAATTTGACACACAAATTCTTGATGTCATCTTCTCTTTCTTGCTATAAATCACTAAACCACATTCAATCAAAATTTCAAACACTAAGTCACTAAATATATCATATATGTGTGTGTGTGTATACCCTAAGTTCTCTGACCATCCTTTATTTGAATACATTGACAACAGTGTGTTTAATTTTTTTTTTTTTTTTTTTTGAGTTAGAGTCTCACTCCTGTCACCCAGGCTGAAGTGCAATGGCGCGATCTCAGCTCACTGCAACCTCTGCTTCCAGGGTTCAAGCAATTCTCCTGCCTCAGCCTACCGAGTAGCTGGGATTACAGGCACCTGCCACCACACCTGGCTAATTTTTGTATTTTTAGTAGAGACGGGGTTTCACCATGTTGGCAAGGCTGGTCTTGAACTCCCCACCTACCTTGGCCTCCCAAAGTGCTGGGATTACAGGCATGAGCCACCATGCCTGGCAGTGTTTAATTTTTAAGATGAAAAATCTTATCCGTTAAACATAAAATTGTCTTATACTTTGGCTGCTAATAGTTTTATTTCAGCATCTAAGATTCTTAACTTACAATACCCTCTAATTCTTCTACCCTCTGGTCCTTCATAATTAGGCTCAATCTGGGGAGATTTACTAGTATTTATGTTAGTTACATTACACAAAATTGAATACTGGAAAGTGAAGTAATTTCATTAAAACAGAGTTTAACTGCAAAGGGGACTTTGGTGCATTTCATTCACCACTGGCCAGGATTTCTAGGGAGTCCTGACCTCAGGGCTCAGAGACTAGAGTGATGATACCCTGTGGGTGTGGTGTAATATGCAGACAGTCTGAGAGATGGCATTCTGCACCCCCAGGGACAGGTGAGAACTAAAGCCCTGTGAACTCACCCCCTATACCCAGATGGTTTAAACTGAGGGGTAAAATATGAAGAATAATGAGGTTTACTCATTCTCATTTCCCCAGTTGTCAAGTGATTTTTAATAGTTATACATTTCCCAAAATATTCTAGTGCTTTGGTATAAAGTTTGAGACCAGTAACTTCTGTGAGGAGTGACAGTTTGGTCTTAAGCTTTTGGGAACATTTTACAGGTACCTGAGAAGTCTTTCCCTCAAGCTAACTGCCCCCCTCCCCAACAAAGATTCTAAATGAGGCTTTGGCATCTCAGATGGGCAGTTTCAGATTTTGTCTTAGCTGTATAAATCTCATTTTCCCAGGGGCACCAAACTTTCATCTGGCCAAAATGTAATTTTTCATAGATGAGTTGAGGCATGATCACCCAGGAGCTATAAAGAAAAAAAACTATAATTAACATTCTAGCACATAGTCTATGAATTTATCTACCTTAGCTCAATGAAAATATCTGTAAGCATTGGGAGAGGAATTGATTTAAGTCACGGAGGAGAATATATATACTAAAAATAATTTTACAGCTGAATTTATATAGAATGGCAGTTTGTAATGTCATGGGTCTAGGAAAATGCGTTTCCATCCATCAAAGAAGAATTGTAAGATGTTATATATACCAGGGTCACAGTCATATTTTGACCTACATTAAATCAGGCCTATTGCTTTGTGTGTCATAATATCTTTATTTAGAAAGCAGCTCAGCATTTGTTCTTCTGTTGAGGTTTTAGCTGTTTCATCCGAATAACTTCTGAAACCCTGGAGCCTCTTAACAAATTTAATGTGAATTTATACAATTGTTTCCTGCTCTTAAATGCCATATGAAAGCAGTTCAGACTTCTAGTGAATTTCCAGACTTCTAATATCTAATAGAAGAGTGCTAAGCCTTTCTGGATGTAGAACCAGTAATGTGCTGGTTGTCTAAATTGTGAAGACATAGTGAAGGTGTGTCAGTTGCACTGTGCATATAAACTTAGGGAGTTATGGTGGTTTACATCTTGAGTGAGTTGCATGGAGTGCTTTGAAAAGTAGTTCTTTCTTACAATAATCAGACTTATTTAGAACAGAAATTATAGCACTGCCAACCAGAAGCTTGATGAACATAACTTAGAAAGAAATCTATTATAATACTAGATATCCAAAGTAAACATTCTTAGAAACATGTTCAAGCAAGCTGGGGTCCTTTCACAGAAGCAAATGTTTTCCTCTCTGTGTTTAGTTGTCATAACTAGCTGCTTTCTTCTCAAAAAGTAAGAAAAAAACTCAAATTACCTGGAAATTCTGTTCCTCTCTATGTTTACCTCTGTGTCTAAAACTGGCAAAAGTTATTTTAAATGACCTATACTATGGTCATGATGTTATCCACGCTCATATAAAGGTTTTGCCGCCTTGGGCTGTTGTAGGACTCTTCCAACATGAAAATCAAATGGCAGATGAAATGTAAGGCACAGGAAAAGATATTGCCATTCTTATAACTTTTGGATCCAAAGCTAAAGAATAGTGTTAGCATTGGTAAGATTGGTGATCTCATTAAAAAGTTATTAAATGTATTATGTTTTATAAGTTGTTAACAGCATTGTATATAGAAAATAATGGAGGTATTAAAGGTTCAAATGATGCAAGTTAACAGAACGTAATTAGTAGCTTATATATGAAGCTCTATATAGTTCATAGCATATACAGATACAGCGTAGCACACCATCTGCTATTTTAATATTTATTGATTGATCATTTTGGCAGATATTTATTGGATATCTATGTGCCGGGCACTGTTCTAAATGCAGAGAATACATAAATTAATATAATTGGCAAAATTCCAGTTCCAACGAGTTTGCCTTCTGGTGAATTTAGACAGAAAATAAGTGAGCAAATAAACTGCTATTTATAGTCTGTGATGAGTGAATATAAGAGTTAGCAAATTGGGAGGCGTTAGGGAAAGCCTCTGTGAAAATGTAACACTTAAGGTGGGACTTGAAAGCCAAGAAGATGTCAGTCAGATAAACATTCAAGGGAAGAGCTTTCTGGAAGAGCCAACAATAAATGCAAAGGCCTAGAGGCAAGCATGTTCATGGACAGGAATTAGGCCAGAGGGACTGGGGCACAGTGAGCAGGAGGAAGGGAGTATGAGATGGGGTGGCTGTGTTGGCAGGAGCCACAGCACACCAGTCCTTCCGGGGCATGGTAAGGCATGTGATGTGATGCTAACGGCAATGGAAAAGCCTTTGATGATTTTTAAGCTGGGAAAGGAGACACAGAGTAACAAGATCTGACTGAGATATTTAAAATATTACCCTGGCTTTTATATGTAGAGTGACTTGTTAGGGGAGAAAGAACTGAAGCGGGATGCTAGGGGAGAGGATGGCTGTGAGTTGTAAAGATGGAGAGAGACAGACACAGGAGAGCAAGCTCTTAGAGGACAGGAAAAAAGAAGACTTCACATGGCTTCCTTGGCTCATGCTCAGTGGTACTATTCACTGTGGTGAAGAATGTGCTTCCTCAGTGATCAGAGAAAATTTTCAAAGTCCTCTGAATGTAAGAAAGCAAAAATCCTAGAGACTACTTGATATAAGAGATTTTAAAAACACAGTTTGAGCACTTCTTGAGTCATGCTTGTTTTCTTATTTAGGGAGAAGAAAAGACTGCTTAAAAAAAAAAAAAAAAAAAAGGAGAAAGCCCAAAGAATGTCCTGAAGCCATAGTTCCAAGAAGCTTTCCAAGTTTTTTAATTAAAGCAAGATTTACAGTGTGCTTGTATTAGTTTCTGATGGCTGATATCACAAATTACTGTGAAGTTGGTGGCAGGAGTCTAAAATCAAGTTTATTCCCTTAGATCCAGTTTACAGAACAGCAGAACAGATCCCAGTTTTTTTTTTTTTTTTTTTTTCACTTTTGCTCTGCACCAGGTGGAGAATAACAGGAAGATTACCTCCTTGAGCTCACACACCACAATTAAGCATCTCTCTAACTTTGTTCTACAGAATTGCACTTAATACATTCACAGGACAACTTAACTGCAAAAAGAAAGAGTGCTTTTTTATTTTTTGGGAAATGCATCCAGTCTTCTTATTTGAAGCCCACTGATAGTTAAAAAGTATGGTGAGAGAATAAACATACTTTCCTGTGATGGTCAGCTCTGTGTGCCCATTTGGCAAAGGTACAGTACCCAGTGATTCAGCTAAACACTAATCTAGATGTTGCTCTGAAGGTGTTTTATACAGGTGATTAAGGTCCATAATCAGATGACTTATACAAACCCATCCTAAGTTATCTGGGTGGGCCTGATCTAAGCAGTTGAAAGGCCTTCAGAGCACAGCTGAGGCTTCCCTGAAAAAGAAGAAACTCTGCCTATAAACAGTAGCTTCTGCCCCTGGCTGAGAACTCCAGATCATCCTTCCTGAAATCCTGCAACACAGATTTCAGGCTTTCCCAGCCAGTCCCACAATTTCATAAACCAATTCCTGGCAATAAATCTCTTAATATACATAAACTATTGGCTCCTTTTCTCTGATTTAATTCTGAATTATGCATTCTCCATCTGGGAGTCAGAAAACAATCCAATAATGTAAACTGGCTTTTTAGGATTCTAAAATTCCATTGGCATTGCTCATAATTGATATAGATTCTCCTTCTGTGTCCACTGCCACTAGTAACAGAAAAAGTTATTTTTGTTTTATTTGGTATTGTTTTGTTTTGTTTCAATCTACGATGTGTTCTTGGTCTTGGGAGCACTAATGGTCTCCATCCATTTTGGCCCAAGCATCCACCCTACAGCTGCTGTCCTTTTGTTTTGTTTTGTTTTGTTTTGTTTTTCTGAGACGGAGTCTCGCTCTGTCGCCCAGGCTGGAGTGCAGTGGCCGGATCTCAGCTCACTGCAAGCTCCGCCTCCCGGGTTCACGCTATTCTCCTGCCTCAGCCTCCGGAGTAGCTGGGACTACAGGCGCCCACCACCTCGCCCGGCTAGTTTTTTTGTATTTTTTAGTAGAGACGGGGTTTCACCGTGTTAGCCAGGATGGTCTCGATCTCCTGACCTCGTGATCTGCCCGTCTTGGCCTCCCAAAGTGCTGGGATTGCTGTCCTTTTATTCTATACTAGTAGGAGCTGCTAGAAAGCTCTGGCTAGGCTTTGATCTATTTGGGAGCCATGTCCCTGCCAAACAGGAACTGAGGGTAGTTAGGGCAAGCTAAACACTGAGCCCTCCTCCTCCCGGCAATGCTACCTGACTTTGATATAGCAATGCCCCATATGGGTGTGGGAGCAACCTTCAAGATAGTCTTTCCTAGAGCCAAAACTTTGGAAGGAAGAAAAGCCCTAGTGGCCTTGGTGCTCCTCCCACACTCTTTCTGAACATGTCTAGGTTTTTCTGAAGCTACCTTATATTCTTTGGGATTGGATTTACCAAGAAAGTGGGCATGGAAATGAGGAGAGAACCTTATATTACATCATTTTCCTTCTTTTTCTTCAATCCCCATGGCCTTGAAAGAATGGAGCTTTCCCTCTTGCTCTTCCTGTCTGGAATGCCCTTGAGTACGCTCCAACAGTCTAGTTAGCTAACCGTGGCATCCTTTTCATCCAGACCAGTTAGTGAATCTATTTTCTTGTGAAGTTTCTTAACTACCCTCTCTGTCCCTGGGATGATAACCCAAAGGATCCCTCTGAGAAGGAGAAGCATTTAAGTGTTCAGTAATTTGAAGGAGAAATAAAAATGGATCACTTTAGCATTTTTAGGCATAAATCAGAAATACTGTGGGGTTGGTTCCAGACCACCACAATAAAGCAAGTCATACAAATTTGTTGGTTTTCCAGTGCATATGAAAGTTACATTGCTCTCTACTGTAGTGTATTAAGCATGCAATAGCATTATGTATAACAAAAATATGTACATTTAAAAATACTTGATTTAAACATATTTTACTGCTAAAAATGATAATGATTATGAGACTTCAATAAGTCATAATCATTTTGCTGGTGGAGGGTCTTGCTCTGTTGCTGATGGCTGCTGAATGATCAGGATGGTGGTTGCTGAAGGTTGGGGTGGCTATGGCAACTTCTTGAAATAAAAATAAAAGGAAGTTTGCTGTGTTGATGCACTGTTTTACAAAAGACATGTCTGTAATATGTGATGCCCTTTTACAGCATTTTACCCACAGTAGAGCTTCTTTCCAAATTGGTGTCAATCCTTTCAAACCATGTCACTACTTTATGAACTAAGTTAATGTAATACTCTGAATTCTTTGCTGTCATTTCAACAGTGTTCACAGCATCATCACCAGAAGTTTTGCTTTCAAGAAATCACTTTCTTTCTCATCTATATGAAGCAACTCCTCATCTGTTTAAGGAACAGTAATATTTTGAAAGAAATTTTTGTTTTCCTGAGCAGTGGGTTTCAACAGGGGGCTTAAAATATTATTAAATTGAAGCGATTCAGCCACATCTTCAGGCTCCACTTCTAATTCTAGTTTTCTTCCTATTTTCACCACATCTGCAGTTACTTCCTCCACTGAAGTCTTGAGCCCCTCAAAGTCATCCGTGAGGGTTGGAATCAACTTCTTCCAAACTCCTGTTCATGTTGATGTTTTGACTTCCTCCCATGAATAGCAACTGTTCTTAATGGCACTGAGAATGGTGAATCTTTTCCAGAAGGTTTTTAATTTCCTCTGTGCAGATCCATCATAGAAATCACTATCTATGGCAGCAATAACCTTACAAAATGTATTTCTTATATAATAAGACTCGAAAGTTGAAATGACTTCTTGATCCATGGGTTGCTGAATGAATGTTGTGTTAACACACACAAAAACATTACTCTCCTACATCTTCATCAGAGCTCTTTGCTGACTAGGTACATTGACAAGGAACAGTAATATTTTGAAAGAAATTTTTGTTTTCCTGAGCAGTGGGTTTCAACAGTGGGCTTAAAATATTTAGTAAACTATGCTGTCAACAGATGTGCTGTCATCTAGGCTTTGTTGCTCCATTTATTTTTCTTTCTTTATTTGAGATGGAGTCTCACTCTGTCACCCAGGCTGGAGTGCAGTGGCACAGTCTTGGCTCACTGCAACCTCCACCTCTCAGGTTCAAGTGATTCTCCTGCCTCAGCCTCCTGAGTAGCTGGGACTACTGGCACATGCCACCACACCAGACTGATTTTTGTATTTTTAGTAGAGATGAGGTTTCACCATCTTGGCCAGGCTGGTCTCGAACTCCTGACCTGAAGTGATCCATCCACCATGGCCTCCCAAAATGCTGGGATTACAAGTGTAAGCCACTACGCCCATCCCGTTTTTCCATTTATAAAGCACAGACAGAATAGATTTAGCACAATTCTTAAAGGCCCTGGGATTTATAAAATGGCAAATGAGCACCAGTTTCAACTTAAAATCACCAGCTGCATTAGACCCTAATAAGAGGGTCAGTTTACTCTTTGAAGATTTGAAGCCAGGCATTTACTTCACCTCTCTAGCTATAAAAGTTCTGGATGGCATCTTGTTCTAATATAAGATGTTTTTATCTACATTGAAAATGTATTGTTTAGCCATAGCCACCTTCATCAATTATCTTGGGTAGATCTTCCAAATAATTTGTTATTTACTTCACCTTACACTTTTATGTTATGAAGACAACTTTTCACCGTAAGCCTCATGAACCAACTTCTGCTAGCTTCCAACTCCTCTCCTGCAGTTTCCTTACCTCCTTCAGCCTCCACAGAATTGAAGAGAATTAGAGCCTTGCTCTAGATTAGGTTTTGTCTTCAGGGAATGTTGTGGCTGGTTTGAACATCTATCTAGACCACTCAAACTTTCTCCACATCAGCAAGAAGGCTGTTTCGTTTTCATATCATTTGTGTGTTCACTGGAGTAGCACTTTTAATTTCCTTCACAAATCTTTCCTTTGCATTAACAACTCAGCTATTTAATGCCAGAGGCCTAGCTGTCAGCCTATCTCTGCTTTCAATATGCCTGTCTCACTAAGTTTAATTATCTCTAGCTATTGATTTAAAATGAGAGACATGTGACTCTTCCTTTCACTTGAACACTTAGAGGCCATTTTAGAGTTGATTGACTCCCTTACAAAAGACTTGTCTGAATTTCAATATTGTTTGTCTCGGGAAATAGGGAGACCTGAGAAGAAGAAGAGAAATCAACCAGAATGGCTGGTTGATGCACCAGTGAAGACACACATTTATCAATTAAGTGTACTGTCTTACATGGGTGCAGTTTGTGGCACCTCCAAACAATTACAATAGTAATATCAAAGATCACTGATCACAAATCACCATTAGAGATATAACAATGAAAACATTTGAAATATTGTGAGAATTACCAAAATATAACACAGACACGAAGTGAGCATGTGCTGTTAGAAAAATGGCACCAATAGACTTGCCTAATGCAGGGTTGCCACAAACCTTCAATTGGTAAAAAATACATTATCTATGAAGTTCAATAAAATGAAGCTCAATAAAATGAAGCTCAATAAAACAAAGTATGCCTGTGTAACAATGCTATCCCCACTGCATACAGAAGCTCACACTGATTCCAGTGTATGATATATTCTGTTGTCAATATTTTAGACTTATGATATGGTTTGGATCTGTGTCCCCACCAAATCTCATGCTGAAATGGAATCCCCAGTGTTGGAGGTGGGGCCTGGTGGGAGGTTCTGGGTCATGGAGGTAGATCTCTCAAGGCTTGGTGCTTTCTTCATGATGGTGAGTGAGTTCTCTTGAGATCTAGTTGTTTAAAATTGTGTTGCACCCTCCTACTCTCTCTCTCTCTCTTGCTCCTACTCTGGCCATGTGAGTTGTCTGCTCCTGCTTCACGTTCCATTATGAATAAAAACTCCCTGAGGCTTCCCCAGAAGCCAGCAAATGCCCATGCCATGCTTCCTGTACAGCCTGCAGAATCTCTTTTCTTTATAAATTACCCAGTCTCAGGTATTTCTTTATAGCAGCACAAGAACGACCTACCACAACTTCTGTCTACCTCCGTCTATGTGGAGGAAAGGTCAGTTTTCCTACAAAGTCATGTCAGAACATGGACACCCATGTAAGTGGCAGTATTTGAGTGAGAAAACTTAAGAGAAATCTTCAGATACAGTGTATCTTTCCTGGGGTAAAGAAGTGGTTTATGGCATCAAATTTAGACCTTTGATGTAGTTTTCAAACAAAGTTGTACATTCAGAAACTACACTGAAAGATGTTCATCATCAATGTCCTGTGACTTTTGTCCTGTGACTCAGACACATTAAATATGCCCTCAGATCTAAGCTATAAATTATCAGTATTATTGTAGTTGAGTTATCTTTCCATTCTAATATAGTAACAGGCACATGGTAGGTTATTAAAAATACATATTGAGTAAATAAAATAAAATATCTGAAGACTGTATCAGAAAGTTAGATATGGCAACAAAAGCACAAATGATAAAAGAAAAATAATTGATAAATTAAATTCAACCAAAATAAAAACTTGACTGCTTTGAAAGACACCATCAAGAAAATAACAAACTAACCCACAAACTGAGAGAAAACATTCATAAATCATATATCCAATACAGGATTTGTGCCCAGAATATAAAAACAAGTCAGTTCTAAAAGTCAAAAACAAGTCAAATTCTAACAAGTCAGCTATAAAAACCAAATAACACAACTAAAAATATGGTGGAAGGTTTTGAATATTTAGATATTTCTCCTTAGAAGATACACAAATGATTAATAAACACAGGTAAAGATGCACATGATTGAACATAACAAAATGCAAATCAAAACCACAATGTGATGTTATTTCTCACTCACCAGAATGGCTATAATCAAAAAGACACACAATAACAAGTGTTATTGTTTGGAACAATTAGAACTTTCATACGCTTTTGGTAAGAATGTAAAATGGTAGAGCCACTTTGGAAAACAATTTGGCACTTTCTGAAAAATGTAAGCATACCATATGAAATAGCAATTCCACACTTAGTTAGGTATCTACCAAAAATAAATGAGAACGTGTCTGCACAGTGACTTATATGTGAATGTTCATTGCATCATTAATCATCACAGCTCAGAAATGGAAACATTTCTGTTCGTCAACTGATGTTCCTCAACTGATGAATCAATAAGTAAAATGTGGTGTATCTATACAGTGGAAAACTATTTGGCAATTAAAAGGAACAACATGGATGGACCTCAAAAACATTAGTTAGGGCTGGGGCAGGAAAGGATAGTGATCGTAAATAATCACTATCTTTCTTTGTAGAGTGATGAAAATACCTTAAAATGGAACTGTACTAGTGGTGGTGTAACTGTAAATAATACTATGAACCATTGAACTGAACACTTAAAGTAAGTGAATGTTGTGGGATATGACTTATATCTCATTAAAACTCTATATAAGTAAGTTGTTTGTAAGGACAGACAAGAACATTTATATTTTAAGTATATAATGAGTAACTCACAGTATATTTCTTCAATCAACTATGGGCATTGCCTTGGCACTTGGACATAGCTTAAGAATTGGTCTGAACCAAATATTGTTTTCTATGTAAAATTTACAAGTCCCAAGGTCCATCATAGCGTTGAATTTACATATCCAAGTAAAATTAAATTTTTGGAGCAGACGTTGGACTAATACAAGATATGCTGATCTATGCTTTGGATTTGTCAGTAGATGGAATGTTGACCACGTAAATTCAGTCATCTGTAATTTTTAATAGCGTTTACTTGAAATGGACAAATAATTTTAATAAAGTGTTTTCAATATAATTCAACAGTTATTAAATTATCAGACTACTATGGAGAGGAATGTATTTAAAAGTGCTGCTCAACACACATACACACATATTCTACCCATAAATGTAAAGCAAGTTTTCTTTAGCTTGTCAGTGTGCTGTGGATCTGATAGAGAAAAAAATCAGCATAGCAAATGAAGATAATTTGAACTTCATTCGTGTACGTGCAGTACACTCACTGCCTGGCATTTTTCTTTCTTTCTTCTTGACAGAAGCTTTACAGAATAACAAAAAACATGGCTGCCTATTAGTCTCTGTTTTTCTCCATTGGAACATGAAATGATAATTCTAACATTCCTGGTCGTGGATGTACGAATACACCTGCACACAGCTTCTGAGATGTGATTGCTCTCGCCCTGCTCCATCACCTAGCTGCTGGTGATGCAATTCAGGTGCCCACTAACAGATGCCACCCATAGGGTGGCAAAACTTCGTGACTCCTGTTAGGATTTGCGGTTCTTTCGGACAGAAAAAATGCTCCTTAAACTGAAATCCGCTAGTGTCCAACAAATACAGCTGCACCATCGTTTTGGTATTCTGGATGCAAAGTAAGTATCTCCCTAAGCACACAAGTCTATTTGAGGAAGCACACATGTACTCGTAGACACACTTCTACAGTCATGAGCCTCTGCTGCTGCCAGTGTCTCAAGCATCATTCCTTTCCTCTCAGGAGACATAGGGGACCAGAGAGAGGGAAAGCTGAGATTTCAGCCTCTTTGAGTCTTGGTATGCAGGCACAGGCACTATAAGAATGTGGTAGGTTGGCTAAAGCTATTTGTTTGCTAGATTTCTCAGAGTTCAATGAGATCATTTTTGTCATTTTCCCTGTGCTCCCCTGTATTTTCCGAAGATCTGCCAGCTTCCAACAACACTCTCTTTCTTCCCATTGGAAATGGAAACGAGTCCTCTGCCGGAATTTTCCACTTAACAGTTCCCCCTTCCCTAGCTGGGGCCTCAGCGCACCAGCCTGTAATGCTGTATTTCTTTCCACTGCAGTTTGACATTTTTGAGCCAGCACAATGAGTTGTATTCAGTCATTCTAAGTTCCCCTCCTTCTACATTATCTTTTTTCTTTAATAATACATACTTTCGAGCAATTTCAGAAAGAGAGCAAAGACTTTTAAGCAACATTACATTTAATTAGTTATGTCACTGTCATCGAATCACCAGAATCCTTTGAATCATCCCCGCCACCTTTCCCCCCACCCACACACCTCACCCCATAGTTTTCCCGTCTCCCAGCCCCCTTCCCTGTCCTTCTGGTAAGTACATTAAAGATAAACCTCATGGTCCATATACTTTGCCTGCAATTGTTCGCCTTTGCAAATCATTTCCTTTAAATAATATTTACAAACTATATATCATTGCCTGACACGATGATAAGAGGGCACATAGATTGCTTATAATCTCAGCTGTAAACAAGAAACGGGGACGTGAGCTTGGAAATGTGTTCCAGGTCCCGTCTGGACGCAGCCGCATTTACAAATGCGCGCAGCTGAGCCGGAGCTGGGTCGCACCCGCAGCCTCGCTCGCAAACACTGCAGCCAGAGACCAAAACGCAAGTCCAGGGAGTCTGCAGGGCAATCCCAAGTCCCTGAAGGGGGAAGGGAAGCGGAGGCATTGGGGAAGGTGGGTGTGGGTCAGCAAAAGCTTGCATCCAGAGGAAAACAATGCTCGCCTTCCCGAAAGCAAACGGCAGAACCTGCGAACACAGATGCCTGTGGGATCCGGGCTCCCGGGCGGCGGGGGAGAGGGAGCCGGGTGCAGGGGCGGGGCGGAGCCTCCCCTGTCTGGCCGGGTGGTAGCTTCGCAGACAGCGAGGGCCCAGGGGGTCACGCCGGCACAGTGGAGGGTGTCTCAAAAGGAACTGGGATTCTGCAGAGAGGGGAGGAGGGAGGAAGAGGGGGATTTGTTCAAGCTGGGAGGGTGGGCCTCAGGAAAAAAAGAAGAAAAAGAAGAAATAGATTAATGCTTTGCAGGACACCTAGGGTATTTCTTTCAGGGGGTATTACTTCCACTTTTAGGCAGGAACAAGAGCTGGGAGGAAAACAGCAGCAAGGGCTGACAGCTCCAAGGTGATCAAAGGGGACTGCGTGAACGGCTTGCTCTGCCAGCCGTTTATTAGAAAGAGAGGGGTGCTCCTGGGCCACGCTGGCGGGGGAGAGGGATTAAGATCAAATAGAAAGAGATCCGCCTGACTCCTTTATGCAGGAGAAAAATGCGCGCATATATATTTATATATTTATATGTTTACATGTATATTTACATTCAAAGAATGCTGTCCACTACAAGATCCACTCCTTCCCATAGGCCCCCCACCCCACCCCACACACACAGGCGCGCGCGCTCCTCACACATGTAAAGAAAGGAAATTCCATCCTTTCTTGCCAAATGTTGTCACTTCTGCTGTCTCAGTGCTTGAAATATCACATGATGAATTATCCACTGGAGGACATTTTTATGCAGAGGTACCCCCGCTTTGGGGAACGCTAACTTTGTGTGAGTCTGATTTACCTCAGAAATAAAGTTTAAGGCACTCCTGGCATTTGGAAAGAACCTCTCTTTCTATAGATAACAGGGCAAAGTGTTAAAATGCAGGTCACTGGTGCGAGAGATATCCTGTTGTAAAAACGGTGACCTCCCGAAGTTTTGGGAAGGATGGCAGCGGAGCCATCTACATATAGAAAGAACACAGGTGTGGCTCTCACAACCAGCGCATGAGAATGGTAGGTAGGCAGCTGCCCAGCATATAGAATGCAGTTTCTTCCCTAGTGAGATATGATCTTTATACCTAGAAATGCAATAAAGTTATTAAGGGGCCTGAATGGAATGAGAAAGACCTTCTCAGATGATAATGACTTTATTTTGCCTAAGCGTCAGTTACTCTCTCGTCTCTCTCACAAGACTTTTTATCAGTTGCAGTTTTACAAGAAAAAAAAAAAAAAACAGCAGCAACAAGCAAACTAAATTTTAACCAAATTCACACTTTGAAATCTCCACACCCTAAATCTTACATTTAATCATAAAGTGTTAAATTTTAATGTATTCTTTTAACACAGTACTAGCATTTTGTCAAAAATAGGCATAGCCAGGAAGTTCAGAAGCTTTTCTTACAATTAGAACACGTGTGCTTTGTTTTTCCCTTAAGAAGTCTTTAATTTTACTGTGTTCTGTAATATTAGGGAGGTTTTTAATATGTATTGTTTATTTTTCCAATTATATAAGAATATATTTTTATCATAGAATATTTACATAACGTAGGGTTATACACATGAAACAATGAAAATCTCGTATGAATTCCCACTTTCCCAAATGATTCCCTTCCCCAGAAGTGAATTCATACTTCCCCACAATAGTATTCATCCAACCCTTAAAAAATTCATCCAGCCCTTGTAAATATTTTTATATGCACATATGTATATATGCAATCCTATAAATTTTAAAAGCCTACAAAATCAATCACACCATATGTTTTATTCTGCAAAGTGATTTTGTTCACTTACTACACCAAAGAGATCTTTTTAAAAAAATCAAGACCTATAAATCTATCTCATTTTTGACTAGTGCATAACATTTCATGATTTATTATTACATTATTGATACATAATTAGGGTATTTCCAGTTTTTTGTTGTTATAAATAATACTGAAACTGACATTCTTAGATACACATATTTGACCATACATGCTAGTAATTTTATAGACTAGATTGTATTGAAATTGATAAGTGAAAGGATATATGCACTTTAAATTTATGGTTACTACCAAAGTAGTCTCACAAAGAGCAAAAACAATTTATATTCCACCAAATTGTCTATTACTAGACTGCTATTTTGCACAGTCTCTCAATCACTATTTATTATCAATCAAAAAATGTTTTGTCAATATTTTGTAAAAAAAAAAAAAAACCAAAACTTGTTTTCTCACTTTCCTTTTTAAATTATTACTGAGGTTGAACAAGTCTTACTTTGTGTTTTTTGTTTGTTTGTTTTGAGTTGCCTGTGTACGTATTTGCCCCACTTTTTCTTTGGATCTTTCTTTTTTTTCATGATTCTAAGAAATCCTTTACATAAAATGAACACCTTTGTTCCTTTTACTTAGTGTAATTGTTTCTCTTAGCCTGTTGTTTATCTTTTAACTTGGATTATGGAAACATCATCATAGGGACATTTGAATTTTTATGTAGCCAAATCTGTCAGCAATTTCTTTTATAGACTCCAGGTTGTGTCCTGATTAAAATTTAATAAAGAACATGTACTTTTATCTTCTATTCCAGATGGCAGATTAGCTGTCGAAACTGTTTCTATTTCTTTAGCACCATTCTACATTAAAATAAGTGTACACTGTATCAATTAATCAGTAAGGTACTACATTCATTTGTTCTTTTTATCAAAGCACTGGTTACATCTTCCCCTGTACTAAACTAAGACTTTGCCTGTAGATAGACCCCAAAAATGTCTGTGGATTGTAGAGAGAAGAAAAAGCTTCAAAATAATGGCTTATTAAATGAATTAACACAGAAATAGAAGACCAAATACTGCATGTGTTCACTTATAAGTGGGAGCTAAACATTGGGTACATATGGACAAAAGGATGGGAACAATAGAAACGAGACTACTGAATGAGGGAGATGGGGGCAGGGAGGTAAGGGCTGAAAAACTACCTATTGTGTACTATGCTCACTACCTGGGTGACAGAATTATTTGTACCCCAAATTCAGCATCACACAACATACCCATGTAACAAACCTGCACATGAACCCCCGATTCTAAAATAAAAGTTGAAATGATTTTTTAAAAAGAAAAACAGTTTTTAAAATAAAAGTCATCAGAACTCCTGGTTCTATCGGTTTTTAGAAACATTAATATACTCAAGATTGATTTTCTCCAAGGAATCTATGACATAGCCACTCTCAAAAGTTATAAATGATGGCATCATTCTTCTTTCTCCTAAAGTAGTGACACACATCTTCTCTATAAAACTAGATACAAGGTATCATTTAATGGAACAGGTCAGTGTTAACGACATGGCTTGCCACCTACCAGGCCTATGGCAGAAATGACCACAGAAAGTATTCCCTGGGAAAATTTTTTAAAAATAAAGATCTCTAGCACCATCCCAGACATTCTGAATACCAGTCTTAGGAATGGAATGATCTGGTTTGGCTGTGTCCCTACTCAAATCTCATCTTGAATTGCAGTTCCACAATCCCCATGTGTCACGTTGAGGGCCAGGTGGAGATAATTGAATCATAGGGGCAGTTTTCCCCATACTGTTCTCCTGGTAGTAAGTAAGTCTCACGAGATCTAATGGTTTTATAAAGGGGAGTTTCCCTGCGCTAGCTCTCCCGTCTGCCACCATGTAAGATGAACCTTTGCTCCTCATTCGCCTTCTACCATAATTGTGAGGCCTCCCCAGCCATGTGGAACTGTGAGTCAATTAAATCTCTTTCTGTTATAAGTTACCCAGTCTCGAGTATGTCTTTATTAGCAGCGTGAGAACAGACTAATATATGGGGCTCTGAGATATATAGTTTTGGGCACTTGCTCATAGAGTAGCACTGGGAACCACCTTCTCTTGTTTATTTAGAACATGTAGGATTCTTTGATTTCTCTTTGACATGGTTTCTCTTTCCCCTCCTCACATAAAATACATGAATACATCTTACTGATTTTGCTTCTGAAGTGTCTTTCAATTCATATTATCCTTCCCATTCTATCTACTACTCCCCTATTTTAGGCCTCCACAGTCTCCTTATGAAAAACGGTCTCCTAACTTATTTTCTCAGTCTTTGTTGCTCCTAATCTTAGTATTTTCCAGAGCTTCTTGGCAGATTTATTCATGCTACCAGTATGTGAAAACCTACATCTGAATATCCACACTCTTTTCACTCATTGAGTATCTTTATGATTTTTACCTCAACTGACTTTCCCATATCATCAACATCTACACTGACCTCCTTTTCCTCCTGGAATTTGTCAGTGCCATGCCACAGCTCAAACCCTCTGTATTCGTCTGTTCTCACGCTGCTATTATAGCAAAGACATACCCAAGACTTGGTCATTTATAAAGCAGAGGTTTAATTGACTCACAGTTCAGCATGGCTGGGGAGGCCTCAGGAAACCTACAATCATGGTGGAAGGGGAAGCAAACACATCCTTTCTCACATGGTGGCAGAAGAGAGAAGAATCAGTGCCTAGCAAAAGGGGGAGGACCTTATAAAACCACTAGATCTCATGATAACTCACTCACTATCATAAGAACAGGATAGGGAAAACCACCTTCATGATTCAATTATCTCCACCTGGTCCTTCCCATAACATGTGGGGATTATGGAACTATAGTTCAAGATAAAATTTGGGTGGGGCACAGCCAAACCACATCACCCTCCATTTTACTTACCTGCTGTGAAGACACTGTCATATTTTTCTCTAGTGACTCACATGCTGTTCCCTTCATTATGGCTCTGACTTTTCAAGATTCAAGTCAAATGCTATTTCTTTTGTAAATTTCTTCCCCTAATTTGCCCTTCCCTCTTCTGACAGTCTCACACTTTGAATTACTTTCTATTCTGTTACCATTATCAAAAACTCTAATACTGTCTTACGTTGTTGTCTCCCACAGTAGGTTGTAAATTCCTCAAAAACAAGACAATTTCTAATTGAACATTTGGGTCATAGTACCTAATAGTGTCTATTACAAATGGTGGGAATGAAATAGATAACTTGAATATATCCAAACAGTCTATCTGAATGGTAACAAAGACTATGCTTTGTGATTCTTGGTTCCTATCACAGAAAATTTGGAAATAGTTAAAAACAAGATTTTGATTCCATCTGTGTCAAGAATTATAAATAAGTAAGACTTACCAAAATAACAGCATGTCTACTGCTAAACAGTCAAACAAGATGAAGAAATAAATATATATCCTCTTGAGAATTACAGAGACTGATAGAATAAGTCAATTCTATTAAAGCTGACTTTTGTCATTTTTCATGTTATGATATTTAAATAATTCACTCTAATATTTCATTGAATGGAATTATATTACAATGTAAAAGGATTTGTAGGTAAAAATCCGTTCCTTTATTCAGGGAATACAAATTCAGATAAGAGAAGTATAAGTTCATTTGTTTTCATGTCAAGTCACATGACATTCTAATAGGTATGAAATACTAGAATAAATGGCAATATTTTAAGTGCCATAGAATATGGGCTGAAGTAGGAATCAGAGGATCTGAGGTTGAGTTCCTGATTGCTTATGAGACCTGAATACCTTACATACCTTTTTTCTCTCAATCTGAACTGTCTGATTGTAAAATGGAATGCTTTTTCTACTGTACAACTTTATTTTTATTACCAACGATGTAAATATTAATAATCTATTTCAATTTAAGTTAGAAACTAAAGTGAAAGATGAGAGGGGCAAGCTCAAGCACTGTACACACCAACCTGGCTTCACTTGACTTTGCTAACTTTTTATAGCACTGATGGTATTATAGAAGCTCTTTGGAAATTTAGGGAACATCTCACTTGGCAAATTAGAGTTACAGGTCCTTCCAAGAGTTTCATGAGGAACAATAGCAACCAAAAGGGTGTCAATTTGTGAGAAGAAATTAAAGGACCAATGGTCTAGACATCTCAGTGTCAAGCTCAATGCAGTCAAAGAACAGATGTCCTAAAGCAGAGGGCCTGTGAAGATCATAGATGACGATGTCAAGGAATAAAGAGTCTAGGACAGAGCTTTTCTAACTTCAGTGTGTGTACCATGCACCTCAAGATCTTATTAAAATTTGGTTTCTAAGTCTGTAGCCCTGTAAGTGGATGAATTTCTGAATTCTACAAAGTTCTGAGGTGATGCCAATGTCGCTGGTCTGTGGGCCACCTTTTTTTTTTTTTTTTTTTGGAGACGGAGTCTGGCTCTGTGCCCAGACTGGAGTGCAGTGGCATGATCTCGACTCACTGCAACCTCAGCTTCCCAGGTTCAAGCGATTCTCCTGCCTCAGCCTCTTGAGGAACTGGAACTACAGGTGTGCGCCACCACACCCAACTAATTTTTGTATTCTTAGTAGAGACGGGGTTTTGCCATTTTGGCCAGGATGGTTTCGATCTCTTGACCTTGTGATCCATCTGCCTCGGCCTCGCCACCGCGCCCAGCCTGGACCACTCTTTAAGTATGAAGAGGCTAGAATATTTTATAAATTGTGCATGTGGATATGAAATCACCTGGATGGGGCCAGGATGTGAGCTATAGAATAATACCATGAGGCATGTGCCGCCATGTCTGTGAGAAGGACTTTGTTAGCTGGTAGAAAGAAGGAAGAGTAGAGGAGAAAATTTCTAGTTACGAGTTTCCAAGGAATGAACAGAAAAAGCTCCAGCAGTGAGGATAAAGGGCAATGTTGATCCATGTGAATTGCCATGTGCCAGTATGGTAGAGGAAAACATGTCATATCCTTAGAGGTGAGTCAGATTTCAGTTTAAGCAAAGAAAAATTCAGCATATTCTGTGAAGGGTTTTGAGGACTTTGGAAAGTTTGCAAAGATAAGGTCAGGATGGTGGCTGCTGACCCGTGGAAGAAGAAGCACACAACAAAATGTTGATGAAAGTATGGAAGAAGAAAGAGCAAACATAAAGGTTTACCTCTGTGAAAGGAAATTAAATTTTGGGACCCCAAACACATTTAGCCAAAGGGAAAACTCAAGCTGGGGACTGGGTCAGGCAAACCTGCTTCCTCCTTTTAGTTCCTGAATAAGATGGCGGCAAGATGAAAAGCTAATCCCTCTCCCATATTTTGCCCACGAGGAAATTCCTAGTGAGCTGTTAAAATTTTCCCATGGCAATGGACGTTGATAACTTTTCTTTACAGGTGCAGTCACTCCAGCCCACCAGACACAAATGCATATCTGATTGTTTCCCTACCCCATTTTGTCTGTATTACCTTATGTAAAATGCAGATTCCCTGCATTTTTCCTCTTACTCTTTTGTTTATGTCATCTTATGTAAAAAATGCAGATTCATTTACATGAAAACCACGCACTTCTCCGCTGACCGGGCGCGGTGGCCTGTAATCCCGGCACTTTGGGAGGCCAAGGCGCGGATCATGAGATCAAGAGGGAACGAGACCATCATGGCTAACATGGTGAAACCCTGTCTCTACTAAAAACTCAAAAAATTAGCCGGGCGTGGTGGCGGGTGCCTGTAGTCCTGGCTACTCGGGAGGCTGAGGCAGGAGAATGGCGTGAACCCGGGAGGCGGAGCTTACAGTGAGTCGAGATCGCCCAACTGCACTCCAGACTGGGCGAAAAAGAGAGACTCCGTCTCAAAAAAAAAAAAAAAAAAGAGAAAACCATGTACTTCTTAATCTCCCACCCTTCCCCCTTTAAATTTGGAGCCCTCAAAATCGTCTTTGGAGAAATGCTTAGATCTGTCTTCTGGACATGTCCTTAACTTTGGGAAATAAATCCCCTAAAATGATTGAGACTTGTCTCATCATTTTCCTCAATTGACACTTCTTAAGAAATCTCCTAACAAGATCAGTGTAGTGGATGCTGTCGTGTGTCTCCCAGATACACTCCATCCCTCAGCTACTGGGATTTTGCAGGCTGACTTCCTCAGTTGAGTGCTGCTCCAGGATTTTCCCTGGGTTATGGCTGTTGAAAGCCACTTTGTGGTAGGCATGCCACCTTCTTGGGGGCGACCCCTATCAAATGACTGGCTGATATGTATGTATGTGAGCATGCTTGGGGAAGTGTATCACAAAGATACTATTCCTTCCACAAATCTCCCTGAAACTGGATTTATTTTCTTTACTATGAGAGATGACACTACTAATATCAGATAAAACTTTTTTCCTCATATTGTTTCAAGGTGGTCTATCACAGGTGAATAGACTTCTTGTGCAAGGTAAAAGTTTAAATGTCTAAACTTAAATGTATTCAATAATAAAACCAATCTAAGACCAACATATTTATGTCTTTTTAACGTAATTTCCACAGTATTTGTTCTTGAAAACTTATTTTGCATTTAGCTAAGCAGCTATTTTTATAATTTATTTCAGAAATATTTAATAAATTACATCACTTGTATAACATGTGTATGTTGTAATGTATGTTATGTACACACTTATGTCATATATTACGTGTATATCCATTTCCGTAGCAAAAAGCTGCCACACGTATACACATATAGACAGTTTTAATCTACTTTTACATTAGCTATTTCTTCAAGGATTTTTTTTTCCAAATAGCATTATTTTTCATTATATTAAATTTACATAGCAGAGCATAAGCATATTCAAATAAACTAATCTGGATGCAAGTTTATGTCATTGTTTCTAACATCATTCACTATTTTACCAATATTACAAAGGTAATTGGTGATATTTCTCTTTTTTTCTTTTCTTTTTTTTTTTTTTTTTTTTTTGAGACAAAATCTTGCTCTGGTGCCAGGCTGGAGTGCAGTGGCATAATCTCGGCTCACTGCAACCTTCACCTCCCAGGTTCAAGGGATTCCCCTGCCTCCTGAGTAGCTGGGACTACAGGCATGCGCCACCAAGCCCAGCTAATTTTTAGCATTTTAGTAGAGACGGGGTTTCACCATGTTGGCCAGGATGGTCTCAATCTCCTGACCTCATGATTTGCCTGCCTCGGCCTCCCAAAATGCTGGCATTACAGGTATGAGTCACTGTGTCTGGACTTAAATGGGTGATATTTCTTGCACTTAATAAAATGCCTCTTTTATTGCTCAATTTTGTTAAATGTCAATTTTAACATGTCTATCATGAGTAGGCATCTTGGGGCTAAGTTAGGTTATAATCTCTGTTCTTGGAACAAAAGTACTCAAGGAGAGACGAGTCATCTGTTGGTACCTATAAAGTGTTATACTTCTTAGTAGAATTAATATATTTTTTGGTCAACTTTTCTTTGCTTTTTATGCTGCCAAAATATGAACCTGTATGCCGTCTGAGCAGACATAATATAATTATTATTTGAGAAAACAAACCCTTGAACTCTACGTATGTTATTCAGAGAACAGAAGATATAGACAAAGACATAGTAAAACTGGTTTGTTTCAGCAAGTATAATGGTAAAATCTTGACCATGCTCTGTATCAGCGGTCCCCAACCCACGTGCTATGGACTGGTTGGTTCATGGCCTGTTAGAAACCGGACTGCATAGCAAGAGGTGTGAGCAGCAGGGAAGTAAGCATTACTGCCTAAGCTCAATCTCCTGTTAGCTCAGTGGTGGCATTAGATTTTGATAAGGGCACCAATTCTTTCATGAGCTGTGCATGTGAAAAATCTAGGTTACACACTCCTTATAAGAATTCAATGCCTAATGATTTGAGGTGGAACAGTTTCATCCTGAAAGCATCCCCTGACTGTCCTGCCAAAATTATTGGGGACCACTGCCTGATGTTGATGTTCTATCTTCCCATCTTTGCTCTAATTGTAGGTCTCACCCACAATTGTTTAGCATGTAAGTGCTATACGTGTGGACAAATGGTGTTAAGTCATACGAGTCAGGGAAGTATAATGAACACTTATTCACTTTCTGGTCCAATAGCTCCTCAGGAAACAGTGTGGTTAGACAGTTTGGGCAGACTTTAAAATCTGTGCAGTGCGGCCGGGCGCTGTGGCTCAAGTCTGTAATCCCAGCACTTTGGGAGGCCGAGGCGGGCGGATCACAAGGTCAGGAGATCGAGACCATCCTGGCTAACACGGTGAAACCCCATCTCTACTAAAAAATACAAAAAAACTAGCCGGGCGAGGTGGCAGGCGCCTGTAGTCCCAGCTACTTGGGAGGCTGAGGCAGGAGAATGGCGTGAACCTGGGAGGTGGAGCTTGCAGTGAGCTGAGATCTGCCACTGCACTCCAACTTGGGCGACAGAGCGAGACTCCATCTCAAAAAAAAAAAAAAAAAAAATCTGTGCAGTGCTTCATCAGGTACCATGGAGTCTACTAGAGGATAAAATATTATCATCTGGCCATAAATGATTTATAATCTATTGAGAAAGTAAAGTACAACACATGAGCACTAAGGAACATTGTGGTAATAGTGTAGAACATTTTAATAAAGATTACCCAAAAAGTAAACCAGAGACAGTTAAATAATGAGAAAGGTCTGGCTAGGCAGAGGAGTGAAGAAAGCTGAACCAAAGCACTATCCATTAGAGGTGTGAATATTTACTGTGTGCTTCATAAGGTTCAGCCTCCTCACTTGATCTTACATGGTTTTATTTTATTTAATCCCCCCAAAATCTATTTTACTGTTAATAGTCTCATTTTACACAGAAAGAAACTCAGGTTTAGTGAGATTAAGTAACCTGCCTACTGCAGATACTGGAAAAGTCACACTTTCAACAACTCAACCATCCTGATTCCAGAGATCTCATTACAACATGCTGTCATCATGAGCCATGAGGCAACAGGGTGAGGGATAGTGTTGGTGATGAGTACACGAATGCTACAAAACATGAAGTGACGAGTTTTGAGTGGAGGCAGATTTGAAAGTTAGGCTGAGAAATTTTGTCTTACTGTGGTGATGTGGAGGGTATCACTGAAGGTTTGAGAGCAGAGGACTAACATGGTAGAGACAGTATTTAAGGAATATTGGTTGGGCAAAATTGTAGGAGATGGGCAGGGTTCTCCAACTAGCTGACATCATTTTCAGAAAAAGGATGAAGCCTCTCATCACAATGATAATGGTGAGAATAGACTTCAGGGCACACATAGATCTTTGCAAGTAAAACATAAGCAAGAACTGTATCCCTTTTAAAGAATCCAGTCAATAGGTGAGGTAGTAGTATAGAATAAGGATTAATAACCATACCAGTATTTATTGATCATATATCAAATTCCAGGTACTATGGCAACTACCTGTATAGCATTATTTATAATTCTTTGTGATGACTCTGTGAAGTAGGTTCTATTATTATAAAATTCAATTACATATGAGGTTACGTAGTATAAGGAGAGTTAATTAATCACTGGTAGATAGAATAGGCAGGATTAAACCTAGATTGTCTTGTTTTCTTGAACTGGCATTTCTTGACCTAGAAGGTAGAGCTTCTGAAGGCTAGTGATGCTGACAAGGTTCTGTTATCTCTCAGCTCCACTTTTCTCCTTTGGGAGAAAAGGTGGCATTTGTTTGCTTGCTTGCCTGTGTGTTTGTTTTGTTTTGGGATGGATGGGTGAGTCCAGAGTTGTATGAGTGTTATTGGGAAAGATGCAATAGAAAGTAGGAGGTTGAGGAATGAGGATTGAGACAGAGTGTTTAATCAGCTTATTTTTAACAGTCATTGTCATTTATTAGCCTGGTTTTCATTTACGGTTTATCATTATTAGCTAAACTAGGGAAGTGAACTTTGGTAGTATTGGTAGTATTTATTTTTAACCCTAGTTTACACTAGGCAAAATGTGCTGAATTTTGGGATACTGGATTTTCGTTAAGTAAAGACGCACATTTACTGAGTGTAAAAATAGTAACAAATCAAATAATGATGAAAAGTATTCTGAAGAAATAAAGACCAAGAGAGTTTGCACTGATTCCACTCAACCTGGAGGTGCACATCAGAATGCCACAATAAGCATCTGGTCAGAATTAAAGTTCATGCATATTAATTCTGTAGCCTTAAACCTGAGAAACCTGTTGGTAAATATTAAGGGGTTGATATGATTTGGCTGTTTCCTAACCCAAATTTCATATTGAATTGTAGTTCCCATAATCCCCACGTGTTACAGAAGGAACTCTGTGGAAGGTAGTTGAATCATGGGGGGCAGTTTCCTCCGTGCTATTCTTGTGACAGTCGGTTATCACAAGATCTGATGGTTTTTATAAGAGGCTTCTCCCTTAACTTGGTTCTTATTCTCTCTTCTGCTGCCTTATAAAGAGGTACCTTCCACCATGATTGTAAGTTTCCTTTCCACCATGATTGTAAGTTTCCTGAGGCCTTCCCAGCCATGTGGAACTGTGAGTCAGTTAAATCTCTTTCCTTTATAAATTGTCCAGTTTTGGGCAGTTCTTTATGGCAGTGTGAAAACAAACTAATACAGTACATTGGTACTGGGTAACGGGGTGCTGCTCTAAAGATACCCGAAAACATTGAAGCTACTTTGGAACTAGGTAACAGGCTGAGGTTGGAACAGTTCGAAGGGCTCAGAAGAAGACCATAAAGTGTGGGAAAGTTTGGAACTCCCTAGTGACTTGTTGAACAGCTTTGACCAAAATGCTGATAGTGATATGGATAATGAAGTTCAGGCTGAGGTGGTCTCAGATGGAGATGGGGAACTTGTTGGGAACTGGAATAAAGGTGACTCTTGCTATGCGTTAGCAAAGAGACTGATGACATTTTGTCCCTGACTTAGAGATCTGTGGAACTTTGAACTTGAGAGAGATGATTTAGGGTATCTGGTGGAAGACATTTCAAAGTAGCAGAGGATTCAAGAGGTGACTTGGGTGCTGTTAAAAGCATTCCGTTTTTTGTATTCACAAAGATATGGTTTAGAATTGGAACTTATGTTTAAAAGGGAAGTGGAGCATAAAAGTTTGGAAAATTTGCAGCGTGAAGATACAGTAGAAAATAAAAACCCATTTTTTTGAGGAGAAATTCAAGTTGACTGCAGACATTTGCATAAGTAATGAGGAGCCATATGTTAATCACCAAGACAATGGGGAAAATGTCTCCAGGACAAGTCAAAGACCTTTGTGGCAGCCCCTCCATCACAGGCCTGGAGACCTAGGAGGAAAAAATGGTATTGTGGGGTGGGCCCAGGATTCCCATGCTGTGTGCAGCCTAGGGACTTGGTGCCCTGAGTCCCAGCTATTCCATCTGTGGCTAAAAGGACCCAAGGGATAGCTCGGGCCATGCCTTCAGAGGGTGCAAGCCCCAAGCCTTGGCAGCTTTCACGTGTTGTTAAGCCTGTGAGTGCACAGAAGTCAGAACTGAATTTTGGGAACCTCCACCTAGATTTCAGAGGATATATGGAAATGACTGGATGTCCAGGCAGACGTCTGCTTCAGGGGCAGGGCCTTCATGATGAACCTCTGCTAGGGCAGTGTGAAAGGAAAATGTGGGGTTGTAACCCCCACACAGTCCCACCAGGGCACTGCCTAGTGAAGCTCTGAGAAGAGGGCCACCATTCTCCAGACCCCAGAATGGTAGATGCACCAAAAGCTTGCACCATGTGCCTGGAAAAGCCACAGACACTCAACAACAACTTGTGAATGCAGCCAGATGGAGGGCTATACCCTACAAAACCACAGTATCACTAGCCAAGGCCATGGAAGCCCACCTCTTGTATCAGCATGAACTTAATGTGAGATATGAACTTAAAAGAGACTACTTTGGAGCTTTAAGATTTAATTACTGTCTTATTGGGTTTTGGACTTGCATGGGAACTGTAACCCCTTAGTTTTGGCCAATCTCTCCCATTTGGAATGGGCGTATTTACCCAATTACTGTACCTCCATTCTATCTAGGAAGTAACTAGCTTTCTTTTGATTTTACAGGCTCATAGGTAGAAGGGACTTGCTTTGTCTAGATGAGAATTTAGACTTGAACTTTTGGGTTAATGCTGGAA
This sequence comes from Colobus angolensis palliatus, assembly GCF_000951035.1. Taxonomy (NCBI): domain Eukaryota; kingdom Metazoa; phylum Chordata; class Mammalia; order Primates; family Cercopithecidae; genus Colobus; species Colobus angolensis. Next base: position 5,449,883 of record NW_012116599.1, on the reverse strand, counting down.
TGACTTGAGACTTTGGGGGACTGTTGGAAAGGCATGATTGTGTTTTGAAATGTGAGGACATGAGATTTGGGAGGGGCGAGAATGGAATGATATGTTTTGGCTGTTTCCCCATTCAAATTTCATCTTGAATTGTAGTCCCATAATCCTCACATGCCATGGGAGGGACCTGGTAGGAGGTAATTGAATCATGGGGCTGATTTCCACCATGGTCTTCTCATGATAGTGAGTAAGTTCCCATGAAATCTGATAGTTTTACAAGGGGCATCCCTCTTCATTCAGTTTATTCTCTCTCCTACCACCCTGTGAAGAGTTGCCTTCCACCATGATTGTGAATTTCCTCAGGACTTCCCAGTCAAGTAGGACTGTGAGTCAATTTAACCTCTTTCCTTCATAAATTACCCAGTCTCAGGCAGTTCTTTATAGCAATGTGAAAACAAACTGATACAGTGGTGTTCAGTAACACACCATATTTGGTAAATTTAGAAGAATTCTGTGGATCCTCTTCCTTTCAAAGTAAAGAATTTTCAGGCCAGGCACAGTGGTGGACATCTGTAATTCTATCACTTTGAGAGGCCAAGGTGAGCAGATTGCTTGAGCCCAGAAGTGTGAGACCAGCCTCATAACATGGTGAAACCCCATCCCTACCAAGTGTGGTGAGTGATCCATGTCTATAGTCCCAGCTACTAAGGGCACTGAAGTGGGAGCATCACCTGAACTTGGAAGGTGGAGGCCACCCATAGTGAGCAGTGACTATGCCACTACACTGTAGCCTGGGTGACAAAGTAAGATCCTGTGTCAAAATGAAAGCATTTTCATTTCTTAGTTTACATGGATTTGCAGTGTGTTACATGTATATGTGTGTATGTGCATATATAAAATTTTTCTAGACACAGGGTATGTATTATATCTGAGTGTACTTTTTAAAATGAGAGAACAAAAAGATGTCCATATATCACCTTTAATAATTTTGATAAAGCATAACTAGACATTGAACAATGTGAATTATTAAAAATAAATCTCTGAGAGTTGATAGGAAAGACTTTCAAAATTAATTATTCCTTAGTTTAAATCAACTGTACATAAAAAGTAATGAGGTATATGTCACAATTTTAAGATTTTAAAACCTTCTCTTTTTCTAGTTTCTATTATTTCAGTGAATTCTCAGAACAGATTGTGTAAAAGTTGAAATTAGGTTATGAAGACATTTAATCTTACTGAGCAATACAGTCAGTATACAGGATATATAGAAAGCATGAGGATCTAGAAAAAGTGGAAAGGAGAAAATGGGTAGTAATATTTACACTAATCCAATGTACAACCAAATGAATGATTAGCATATAAATAATGACAGACATTCATACATACCATGAATAACAATGACACAGGAAGGGGATGGTCATGATGTATGAGACGTTAGTTATTTTAAATGGGTAACAAGAATGTTCTGTCTGATAACATTTGAGCAGAAACAGGAATGAAAGGAAGAAACAAAACATATTAATTTCTGGAGAAACACTATCTGCAGAGGGTGTAGCAACTTCAATATTCCTGAAGCAAGTGTTTCTTTACTCCTGGTGTTTTCAGGGAGCAAGCCCGGAGCTTGTGGGTTTGGAGTAGAGTGAACAAGAAGAGTTGTGGGCGATAAGGTCAGAGAGGAAGCTGAGAGTAGACACTCAGAGGCAAGAGTAGGATTTTTTATTTTACTTTGTGGGATGGAAAAATACTGGGGACTTTCAGGAGAGAAGGTATATTATCCGAGTTAGGTTTTAATAGAATTATTCCAGTTCTAACATGGTAAATAAAATATAAGCGAAAGGGCAGAAACAGGTAGAACAATCAGGAAGTTAATAAAATCATGAAATAATCCAGATGAGAGATAATGGCTGACGTAGTAGTGGCAGAGGTAACAAGAAGTGATTAGATCAGAATGTATATTTGAAGGTAGACCAGTCAAATTTGCCCATTAGTTATCTGTATAGTAGACTAGATTGTTCAGTACACGAGGATAGAGATTTCTGTTTTGCTCACTACTGAATCAAAAGCACCTCAACTGGTACTTGACATAGTAGGTGTTTAACAGATACCTTTAATGCAATAAATGAATCAACAATAGACATGAATAAGTGGCAAGAAAAGAATTATTTGTATTAATTTATGTAGTCAGAAAAATAATATAGCTCTGTTACTTGTGTAATTTATAAATGGAAGCTATAATCTATTATACTTATAACCTTACCTTAACATTAAAATAACTTCAAGGATTATTTTACTTGAGAATTTATATAGAAGTTTAAAGGACTAGTTGAGAACAAATTTTAATCAATATTAAAAATCACATAGATAACATTCTAAACAGTGTGTGTGTGTGTATATATATATATATAAACACCCACACACATATAGACATATGTATATATGTGTGTGTAAACATTTATTCATCATTCACAACAGATGCACAAGTGTAAGTTACCAATAAATCAATATTAATGACAGTAATTCTTCTTGCTAATAGCTCTCAGGACCGTTTTCTGTTCTTACTCATTCTGGATTGAGATCTTGCCCTTTGCTTTTTCTGTTTCTGATTCTTCTGCTGTTTCAGTTTTTTTCCTCTAATCATTTGAATAGAGACTTTTTTCTGTTGCACCTGCAAGGCTTCATTAATTGCGTATTTTGTTTAAACCATTGATTAACTTTAAACAATATTTATTATTTCTAAAATATATTAAGGTAGAAACGTATTTAAAGAAGGCACATGACTTGTGAATGTTTGTCTCTGAATATCTAGGAATATATCTTGGTTTACCTCTTGGTTCATAGAGAAGAGGGGTTTTCAGGCAATATCATGTTTTAGGTGAAGACAAAAAACTGGGATTATCTGGAAGTTCGGTTTCTTGTTTCTTTGAAGCCTCTGCTTTATAGTTTGTCTTGGTGTCTGACATCGGCAGCTTCCTCATCAACTGCAAGGCAGTTAATGTTATTTGTTTGTGGTCCTATTGGGCTTTTGTTTATCAACACTTTGTTTCATATCTGTTTATATAACATTTAAATGCATATCCTTGAAATTTTTTTTCTTTAGTTTTTTTCTAGAGGCATAATGATTCAGGAAAAGTTGATGAAAGCATTTTATTTTTCTCTGAATCAAGAATAAGTCTCCCTAGGTATTAGCAAACTTCTTCCATAAAGGGCCAGATGGTAAACAATTTGGGCTTTGTGGGCCATGTAGTTGCTATCATAGAAACTCAACTTTGCTATTCTAGCAGGTAAGCAGACAGACAGTACATACATGAGTAAGTGTGACTGTCTTCCAGTCAATAGAACGGATATGGTCCTTGAGCCATGGTTTACCAACCTATGAGTTGCACAGTTATAGGTAACAGGTAAATAATTTTGGCATCGGTATTTCAATTTATGTAAATTATGTTGTATAATGTTAAATATGTTTTCATAATCCACATTTCACTGTGTTCTCAAAGATTTCATCTATGTATAACTATATAGAAAAATCGTTATTTTCTCTTTGATTCTGTTAGTCTTAGATGACATGTGGAAAACCTTTGGTTCTGAAGGTCATAAGCAAGTTACAACTGCACACCTGGTGGTAGGTAATATTCTCATAAAGATGGAACACTCAAAAGGAAATCATTATCCCTGGGGTACCAACGTTTGCAAGCCCAAATAGTAAAACCCACAAGGCATCTTGAGAAACACCAGCAAGCTGAGCTGCTTCTTCAACTACCAGTTCTGTTGTGTCAGGGTTCTCCTAGTCAGTGATTTGGAACACCTCAGGCAGGGTGGACCAACACTGAAAACAGTCCCTACCATTCTCCTGGATTTTTTCCTGTTTTGTTTTCTGCCCCTGTCCCAGAAAGACAGTTGCTCCATAGATCTTTTCTTTCCTTAGCCTTCCTTCATATTTTGAAATTTATTTTTTGGAAGTTTTGTGTCATTAAAAAAATATATATTTATTTCAACAATTTTTGGTTACATGGATAAATTCTTTATTGGTGATTTCTGAGATTTTAGTGTACTCATCACCTGAGCAGTGTACACCATACCCAATATGTAGTCTTTTATCCCTTACTCCCCTCCCAACCTTCCCCGCCAAGTTCCCAAAGTCCGTCATATCATTCTTTTTTTGTTTTTGTTTTTTTGAGATGGAGTCTTGCTCTGTCACCCAGGCTGGAGTTCCGTGGCACGATCTCGGCTCACTGCAACCTCCGCCTCCTAGGTTCAAGCAATTCTCCTGCCTCAGCCTCCTGAGTAGCTGGGATTGCAGGTGTGCACCACCACGCCCAACTAATTTTTGTATTTTTAGTACAAACGGGGTTTCACCGTGTTGACCAGGCTGGTCTTGAACTCCTGACCTCGTGATCCACCTGCTTTGGCCTCCCAAAGTGCTGGGATTACACATTATATCATTCTTATGCCTTTACATCCTAATAGCATAGTTTCCACTTATAAGTGAGAACATGCAATGTTTGGTTTTCTATTCCTGAGTTACTTCACTTAGAATAATGGCCTCCAATTCCGCCCAACTTGCTGCAAAAGATTTTATCTCATTCTTCTTTATGGCTGAGTAGTATTCCATGGTGTATATATAGAACATTTTCTTTATTCACTAGTTGGTTGATGGGTACTTAGGTTGGTGAGAATTGTATTGCTATAAACATGTAAGCACATGTGTCTTTTTCATAGAATGACTTCTTTTGCTTTGGCTAGATACTCAGTAGTGGGATTGCTGGATCAAATGGTAGTTCTACTTTTAGTTCTTTAAGGAATCTCTATACTGTTCTCAATAGTGGTTGTATTCATTTACATTCCCACCAGCAGTTAAAAGTGTTCTCTTTCTACTACATTCATGCCAACAGCTATTGTTTTTTTACCTTTTTAATTATGGTCTTTCTTGCAAGAGTAAGGTGACATCTCACTGTGGTTTTGATTTGCATTTCACCAATGATTACTGATGTCAAGCAATATTTCCTGTTTGTTGGTGTTTGCATATCTTCTTCTGATAATTATCTATTCCTGTCTTTTGCCCACTTCTTGATGGGATGATTAGTTTTTTTTTTTTTTCTTGCTGATTTCTTTGAGTTCTTTGCAGATTCTGGATATTAGTCCTTTTTCAGATGTATAGATTATGAAGATTTTTCTCCCATTCTGTGGGCTCTTTACTCTGCTGATTATTTCTTTTGCTGTGCAGAAGCTTCTTAGTTTAATTAGGTCCTATCCGGAAAAATTTTATCAAGATATCAGTAGTGGATTTGAGTTAATTTATGTGTATTGTAATTTCTTTAATGCTGAAGACATATAAGCTTATATTATTGAATATGAAAGTAGAAGAAGTTTCCTCTTGACTTTGCCCCAAACAGAGTTAGGCAAGGAAAAAAAGAAAAGAAACAAAGTTAGGGGACATGATATAGATGTGAAAAGACACCATCTCAAATTCTGAAAAGCTAAAGGGACTATTATGGACATACACGGTTAGCCATGGAGAAGTTAAAGCACAGTGCTCTTAGACATCTCCTGCATACATCTAAAGTGCCTTTCAACCCCTTTAGGCTCATATTTTCTGCTACAATGACTGCTACTAGTTTTGTAAGTGCTACTGCTAATTGAAACCACATCATAGTGCAGATCAAAAATAAGCCAGTCAAGCATCCCTGCTGAAAACGTACGCAGCAGGATGGCCCCTTTGTTCTTCTTAAAAATGAACTAATTCAAGAAAGGCCCTGCCTCTGGATCATTATTCATTAATGTATGCAACATTCCCTCTGCCACGCTCTTTCCTCTTTCTCTCTCTACTCTTCACTATAATTTTCTTGTGGAAAAATAAAAGAACGCCAGTTCTCTTATAAACTGCATAATTGGGTTTAATATGCAGACGTGCCATTTCTAGGCATGTACGTTTTCTGCATTAATAGGAGTTATACGCGGAGCATTTAGAGATCACCTGTGGATAGGCTTGTTAATTAACAGAGTTAGAGCCTTATTTCATTCCATTTAAACCACAGTAATTGAAATCAGCATAATCACCACTGCAGTATTCAATACTTTCACCCCTTTTCAAGGTTATTTTGGCAATTATGTTCTTGGCTGAGCATGTTAGTAAATGCTGCGGTTACTTCCCGTACTACTTGACTTTTCTCAATGCTGTGCCCTGTGGTATGTATTATTCATTATTCCATTAGTTTAAAAAAGCTAGTAATAATTTGAGTCACCCTTCAGGTTTCTCAAAAAAAAAAAAAAAAACAATTAAACCTAATGCAGTCTATAAGTTGCTTGGGGAAAATGTCAGAAAATTAGATTAAATCTGATCCTCCAAAAATTCTTTACCTTGTGAAGAATTTTTTTAAATGCATATATATATATATATATACACTATCAAATTTAATATTAGTTGGATGCTAGTACATATTCTGAGGTTCCGGGACATTTGTTACTATATATTTGTTTATAATACAAAGTTTTTTAAAATTTGAAAATGAATGTGAATATTCTCAATTTTATCAGATAGAAGAAACTAAACTACTTCAACTTGTAGACAAAAATAAAAAGCCCCTTGAAATTATTTTTTAATTTTTGAAAATCATTTTTATAGAAGGTGATAAATTATCATCTTTCACACTTTCTACAACTACTAGGAAAGAAAATTTCCTATTGCTATTCTGCATAATTCTAGGATTAGAATGTAAAACCCAAGCTATATTGTAATGATTTATTCTATTCCATTGACTTATAATAAGTATTTTCTTTCATCCAAAGTGATACTGCATAGTGGCCCAATGATTTTTTCCCTAGATGCCCATTTTCCTGGGTATAAATACAACATTTTCTTACAACTAAATTAACACTAGGAGTTTATACTGTGTTTGATAGTTTACACATTTAGCCTCTTTCCACTTGTCCTTGGTACAGTTCCAACAGCTAATATTTACTGATTTTTTTCCTATTTGCATATCCATATAAACATATTTCTGAAGACTAGATTCACCAGCAATATATACTTAGTGAATACTTTTATCACCTGCTGCATTAACAATCTTACAGTTTTATCATAAAATTGGTATATGCCTCATGTTGCTGAATGTTTTTAAGGGATATGAGAATATTGCTTATTTAGCTCCTTAAGATGAAAATGAGGATGTATGCATGTTTCCATTCAGTACTGTTGCCTGAATTATCTTTTTGTGAGGAGCATTTGAAAATAATCAACTGTTCACATATTCTAGCCAATGGTATTTGAAAAAACAAAGTTGATATTTACATACATTTTAAACCATTTTCCAGTGGCTTAGTAAATCTTATTTCGACATGCATTTTCTGTCTATATTTGAGCAGGTTTTTTTTTTTTTTTTTTTTTTCCGGAAAACTCTTCTGCACTGTGCTTTCCAGTTAAAATTGTCTTTGTCAAAGACAACTTGAAAACGTTCTTTTGCATCAGCTCATCTATGAAGGACTTACATTTAATATCTCAATGAGAGAGAAAAAAGAGAGAGGTTCATCAATAATGATGATTTAAATTTACTGTGTTTATCAGTGTAAATGAACAATCAAAAAACAAGACATCCCTGGTATCTTCTGTACTATCCTACCCAGGAGGGCTCAGCAATAAGCTACTTCAGCAATTCTAGCTAATACTGCCTTGCAAATTTACCCAAATGCATTTCTGTTCATAGTCTATCCTGATTTGGTAATATGCAATTAGAGAAAATGACCATTTTAATATAGAACAATTTTCTTGTAAATTACACAGTAAAAAATATTTGAAACATATTAAAATCAAGTGGATTTAGAATGATTATAGTTATGAATTACTGTAATTTGGTCTTACACAGCTAATTCCAAAAGATAGAACAGCCGTTTAGCAATTTCCATTCTCTAAATTTCTCATAATGGGATTTAATGAAAAAAAATGAAGTCATCGTGTTTTTCCTAAAACTCTCTCCTCCTCTTATATGTTCTATTTAGATAAATGAGCCTCCACCCTTTCAGACACTCCAATCAGGGAAACCCAGGAATCACCTCAGTTTCTTTCCTCTACTCCTTACTTAAATACTCATGTTCTCGTAGATACCCAGGTGAATGGATCCAGTCCCACTCATCTCCTCTACTATCTGCTCCCACTTCAGATACTCACTACTCACTAGTCTTTGAGCCTCTTCATAAGGCACGTAGCCCACCAAACATACAGTCCTTACTACACGTTCAGCATAGTGGCTATAAGGTCTCTAAAATGCAAATCTAGCCATACACCTGTAAGCACTTTGGGAGTCTGAGACAGGAGGATCACCTGGGCCCAGGAGTTTGAGACCAGCCTGGCCAACATGGTGAAACCCCATCTCTAATAAAAATACAAAAATTAGCCAGTCACGGTGGCACATGCCTGTAATCCCAGCTACTCGGGAGGCTAATGCAGGAGAATCACTTGAATCTGGGAGTTGGAGGTTGCAGTGAGCTGAGATTGTGCTTCGGCACTTCTCAAGCCTGGGTGACAGAGCGAGACTGTGTCAAAAATAAATAAATAAAATACAAATTTAACAGTGTCACATTTCTGCTTAAAATCCTGCAGTGGGGGTCGGGCACAGTGGGTCATGCCTGTAATCCCAGCACTTTGGGAGGCTGAGGCGGACAGATCAGTTGAGGTCAGAAGTTCGAGACCAGCCTGGCCAACATGGTGAAACCCTGCCTTTACTAAAAATACAAACTTAGGCGAGCATGGTGGTGTGCACCTGTAGCCCCAGCTACTCAAGAGGCTGAGGCATGAGAATCTCTTGAACCCGGGAGGCAGAGGTTGCAGTGAGCTGAGATCACGCCACTGCACTCCAGCCTGGGTGACAGAGTGAGGCTTCATCTCAAAAAAAAAAAAAAAATTCCTGCAGTGGGTAAAATATTGTTTACTGTAAATGCAAACTCCCTAGCATAGCACACAAGGCCCTTGATGCATGAGCAGCCCCTGGCCAATGTCTCCATCTTCATCCCACACCGTCATGTCAGTTGCATCTTATTCTCCAGCCACAGACTCTCCCAGCCAACTGCCTTGCAAATGTCTGTCCTTACCCTGTGAATGCTATTCACTGCTCTTCCCCACCACCTGCCCCTCCTCCATCTGCTCTTCCTTATCCTTCATGACTTAGTGTCATGATAGCCACTTCAAGGAAGCCTTCTGTTAAAGGAAAAAACCATTCTGACCCTCATTAAAGTGGTAAGGAAGACTGTATTCAAGACTCACAATAGGGATATTGCAATAGGGGAGAGAGATTAGGTTCAACTCTAAATACAACAAGGGCAAGTGGGGAATTATAGCCAAGGAGTGAGGAAGGGGGTCAGTAGATGGAAAAGTATAAGAAGAGAAATCTAAGGGAAAGAGATTCTTATAAAACTGATCTAATAAGATTCTTGCTAAAAGCAGGCGAAAGACTTATGCATCAAAAGTGGAAGAAGAACTTGATTAAATATCAAGGATGATTAGATATTTAAGGCTGGGGGATGAACTAGCAGGATTCTTTGCTAAGATTGGGCTAATCATGCCAAAGATAGGGCTAGTGCCAAGATTGAGTCCTAGTTGAGAAGATGGCTCAGAGGAGCCTGACTAAAGCTTGTCAGGGAGACAGTCTGTCATTTCCCTAAGTCTCAGACATGGCTTGATCTCCACTCCTTCCTGCAATTTTCTGGGTTTCAATAGCACTCTAAGTATCTCTGTAATCCATGTGTCACATTCTGTTGTATTATGAGTATTTGTCTGCTCTTCCTCTAGGGTGAAAGTTCTCTGAGATAAATAATTTTGATTCTTATCTCTTGCACATTGACTGTCACCTAGATGTTTAACAATGTTTATTAACTAAGAACTGTGTGTGAACGGAAAGAAAAATGAAAATTATCTGTCTACACATCCTCTCTCTTTTAAAAAATATTCTGTAAAGATGGGGTCTTGCTATGCTGCCCAGGTTGGTCTCAAATTCCTGGCCTTAAGCAATCCTCCTGCCTCAGCCTCCCAAAGCACTAAAATTACAGGCGTAAGCCACCATGCCTGGCATGCCTTCTCTTTTGTTTTCCACCTACTCCTCTAGGGTCTCTTTTGCTTTTAGTAAAAAAAGTATCTTTGTTGTTTGTAGGGATTATTTTTTTAACCTAGGAATTCCTAAACCAGATGTGAGTCACTAGTATTCACTCTTCATGTTCTTATTATGCCTCTATGAATTTATCTTGTGCAAGGATCTATACAGGTGAAATCTCATTGCAAAAAACACCATTAAAATAAAATTACTGAATCTGAAAGCATATAAACCTATTTTAGTTTTATATGCTTTATTTATAATAACTAATATTTCATACAATTCCAACAATAGATTTCCATTCATTTTGGAATTTGTGTGTGAAAGAATAAGTTATATCCTGAAAAATACATCCATGACTGTTTCTCTGTTCTTATCACTTTAACTCTAAAATTAAGAAATAGTTTATTCTGTAGAACCTAAACAATTATTCTATAACAATAATTATCTCTTTCTGAGCATGAAAATGAATAAAACCCTTCTCTCCTTTTTTTTCAAAACAAAAAAATACCCATTCATTCTTAAAGCCTATGTATTAAATCATTGACTCCTTTGCTTGAAAAATGTATCACAAATTCTTGGCAGTGGTGAATTCAGTTTACATAGCTCTGAATTCATAGCAAGTTTATTTCTTTAGGAAAATGCAAATAGTTATTGTGGTTGGCAGAATTATTTTAATCCCACAAGAGTATTATAAAATTAAAAATTAACATAAAACAGTCATTCATCATCTTACTAGCCAGAAATAACCCCTGTGGATAAGTGAGAAATTGTTACTTTAGTAGCTGGCATTAGAGATTTTTCAAGGTAGGAAACTATCTTTATTTAGGGAAGTATTTTAATTGGCCACATTGAGTGAGAAAAGAGAGGCCTAGAAGGCATGAACTCAAGAAAAGACCAAGAAACGAAAGAGCTCTGCCTAAAAGTAGAGCAGGACGATAAATGACATTAATTCCACTAAGAACAGGAGCTCCAGAACAAGAAGCCACAAGATTAATAGATTATAGAAATATGCAGAAACCTCAGGGAGCACGTTGGTCTTCCCAAAGTGCAGACTAAGGGACTTAACCAAAATTTATGTAAACATTCCTGGCAGGAGTAAATTCAATTGAGAGAAAGATCTAGGATGGTGCTCAAGAGAGTAGATTCTGGAATAAGATTGCCTGGGGGTCACTTTAGGTTCCAACACACTTTCTCTGTTTCTGTCTTTGTGTGTTAAGGTGTGTGTTCCTCAGGACCCAACCAGTAATGCAGAAACTCTTAAGAATTGAAACCAACGGAGTTTAATGCTGGTTACACTGATGATGGAAGGATGGAGAAGCCAAACTGCAGATAATATGAAACCCAGATATTGACAATAGGAGAAAGTCATTACTACCCTTAATAGAAAGGAACAAAGGGAGAAGCAATTAGTGGGGCCCAGAGGTGAGAGTCATGTTTCAGGATCTAGAATCATAATAGAGAAAACTAGGAATGTAGCAGGTATGTCTAGTGGGAGTTGGAGCCATGAGGAAGGCACAGCAGCTTTCTAAAGCTCTGCCAGGGAAAACATCAGATACTTTACCTGGAAAAAACAATTTGGTCCAACACATCCATAAACCAGATGAAATAAGAAGAAAATAATTCTGACCAATGAGGTTCTAGGCCAGCCTAATGTATGTGTTTGTATATATGGATTTATCTTATCAAATATAAATATATAGGTACTTATATATATTATATATATGCACATACAAGCATATCATGCAACCAAATGGAACCATCATACACACATTTTTATAATCTGATTTAATACTTAATGTGAACGTAGATATTCCCTCATGACACTAAATATACATATAAGTCTGTAGTAGCAAAAAATGTGGCTGAAGGATGTCCACATTCTAGTGATTTGTGGAAGACAGAACTTAAGAAAATAACCAGACTATTTGGAGGAGGAACTCTCTAAACAAAGTGTTCAGGGTACTGCAGGGCTTTTCTTGACTGCTTATAGTGAAATGTGAGAAGAGAGAAAAAACTTAAAGATGGAATTTATAATTAAAAGGGACTTAGGACTTAAAGATCTGGAAAACTCTCAGCCTGGCCATGTCAAGAATGAAAAAGTACATGGGGAAAAGAATACCAAGGGTGTGGCCAAGTGAACATTTGATAAGGAGATGAGTATGGATACTAGGAAGCCAGATGCTATTCATCAAGATAGTAGAAGGATGACCTCAAAAGCATTTCAGAGATCTTCATGACTGCAATTCCCATCACAGGCCCAGAGTACCAGGGTATTGAGGGCATACCAATTTCAAAGGAGGGGCCTGAGACACCCATGGAAACTTGGGGCTTGCTGCCCAGGCTCACTTCAAGTTTCTGCTCCCTGCATTCTGGTGCAGTGTTTCTTGGCTACCCTAGCTATGGCTCAAGTGGCCCAGGTCCAGTTCAGGCAGCCCTTCCAGAAGGGCCTAAGTGGTAAATTTTAGTGACACCTGCCTGATTCCACCTCTGCACGTACACAGATTGCAAAAACTGTGGAGGAATAGTTATCTCCATTTAGATTTCAAAGGATTCCTTGGAGAGTCTTGTGGACCAGGTAGAGAACTGCTACAGAGGCAGGGGCACTCCAGAGAGTCCACAGTAAGACAATGATTTGGGGAGCCATGAAGCTAGGGCCACCTCGAGACCTAGAACTATAAATCCAGTATGCAACACCAGCCTAGAGGAGCCACAGACACCTGAGAGCTGTCGCGTCAGCTACACTCAGCTGAACCATGGGGGCGGGGCCACACAAGACCTTTGGGATCCAGTTCCCATCCCAGTGTGTCCAGAAGGCAAGACCTGAAGTCAAAGAAGATGATTCTCAAGCCTGAAGATTTAATGTTGTTTGCCTTTTTGGGTTTTAGACTTTGTTGGGACCTGTTACCCATTCCTTCTTCCATATTTCTCCCTTTTGGAATGGGAATGTCTATCTGATGCCTGTCCCACCATTGTACTTTGGAAGTACGTAACTTGTTTGATTTCACAGGTTCAGACCTAGACATAAATTTGCCTCTGGATGAATCATACCACGAGTCTCACCCATATCTGATTTAGATGCTATTTAGGTGAGACTCTAAACTAGACTTTTGGGTTGGTGCTGGAACAAGTTAGTACTTTTGGGGCTACTGGGATAAAATTAATATTTTTATATATGAGAATGAATTTTGGGGGATCACTGGTGAGATGCTATGGTCTGAGTATGTTCCCTCAAAATTCATGTGTTGAAACTTAATACCAATATGAAGCTACTAAGAGGTGGGGCTTTTTGGAAGAGATTGAGTCATGAAGACAGATTCCCTCAAAAAAGAGATGTGAAGGAGCTGTTTGTCTAATTTGCCCTTCCACCTTCTACCATATGAGGACACAGCAACAAATCTCCATCTTGGAAGCAGAGACCCCTCACCAGACCCTCACCACAGTGCCTTCATATTAGGCTTTCTAGTCCTTAGAACAGTAAGCAATAAATTTCCGTTGTTTGTAAATTCCCCAACTTAACATATTTTTAATAGCAGCACAAATGAACTAAGACAATCTCTAAAGGGATTAATTTTTTTTTCAAACACCCATGAATATTACAAAAACTGGCCAAGGTCTCACACTATGAGGAAAATATCAAGTAATTCTCTAAATTACAAATCAAAGAGGACACAGTATATAGAATTAAAAATACATTCTTATATAGTGTTTGGCTTAAAGGAAAAACTAAAACCAAAAAGAGATTATATATAAATAAATGACAATTAAAAAGTAATATCATGAAATCAAGGAAAAGTGGATACCAATGAAAAGATGATACCAAGATAGTAATTTATACTGTTAAATGCATTTAATTTAAAGTGAAAGATTAAAATGTAGACAAAGAATGAACAATGAAGTAAACCTTAAGTTGGTAAAATAATAACAGTTGTAAGAGAAACTAATAATTAGACCTACAAATATAAGAATTTTTAAAATGAATTCAAAACTAGTTATTTGAAACTTTTATTGAATTGCACAAATTTTTGAAAAGTTTGATGAAAGAACAAGTAAAAAAAAAAAACGACATTGTGAATGTGAAAGGAGTCTTAACTAAAACTATCAAAATTGCATAAAAATTGTGACAGATCCATGCTATAATTTTATATAGCTTCATTTGGACATCTGAGGTTAAATTGATAGTTCTAGGAAAATATAAATGATCGAAATTGACTCAAAAACATATTCGAATGGAAAATAATAAGTTAATAAGCTAGTTTAAATCAATTATTTTTTAAAAAGCCACCAAATATTATGAAAGAGAATTAAAGAAAGGACACAGTAAATACAGAGAGCTTTTGAGAGAAGTTGGGAAGGGAAGAAGAGACAGAACAATAGCTGTTGAGGAAGAAGAGGTCTCTGGAGTAGGTACAGTGCGAGTGTGCATGTGTGTGTATGTGTATGTTTTATTGAAGAGACATGAGCATATTTTATGCTGAGAAAGGCTATGGTTAAAAGCAAAAATGAATATGAGGAAGAGCAGTGATATTTAGTAATATAAGGTCTCTGGAAAGGTAAGAATAGTGAACCAATGCTTGGCTATTGGATTGGCCTTAAATATGAAATGATACTATTCCCTCTTTGTAATAAAAAGGAAGAAAGACAAGACTTATACAAGTGTAGTAGGCTAATATGCTTTCTGGTGGGAAGATGACCATACACCCTCTGGATACCTTTCATCTTCTCTATAGAGGAAAGCAGAGGGATGGGGGAGTTGGAGATCTGACAGCAATAAAGAAGATTTAAACAAATAAGTGTGGAATTTTTGAGACTGAGTGCAATAAGAAACATAATGTTCTCTAGGCAGTCTTGAGGACTTAATTGAGGTCAATAACCATAAATTCAGCAACTATTTTCAGATTTTCTTCATCAGAATTCAGCAGATCAGGTGCAAATGTCAAAAGAACAGATAGTTAAAATTCATCGAGAGCTGTGACTTCAACATAGGAATAAGAATAAAAGATGGAGAAATGAGAGAGTGGAGTTTAGAATATTGGCAAAAGGCAAATCATACTTCTGAAATAACTCATGAAATTCAAGTTGGATGAGGAGCAAAGCAAAGAAAGGAAAAGACTGAGAGACTGAAAGTACAGGAAGTCCTAGTGAAGTCAAATTATGGGCTGCAGTGACCATGATGGCCAACCAGCACATTCTCTCACACAAGCAGATTTCCGTGGGAACCAAACTGTAACCAAATGATTGCTCAGTAAGCAGGAAGTCACAATCTTATGAGATAGTTGGATGACTCAACAAGAACAATCCTCCCAAAAGACCAGAGTGTCACAGAGTTTGGGCACCAAGATACCCTTCCTTAGACAGTGTTTGAATGGGCTCTGCTAATTTCTACTTTTGAGGATCTCTTTTTTTCTATGTGCTAGCTTATCCTCTCCCAATGTGTGTTCCACTAGTTTATCGAGATGCTCTGAAGAAAAGGGTTTCCATGAAATAACTGTGAGAAAAGCCATACATAACCTTTTGAGACAGTCCATTTGTGAGTTTTTATTTTTTTCATGCATAATGCAGCTATGATTTTGTGGTAGGTTAGAGTCAAGAGTTTTCCCTTTAGAGGGCACACTATTGATTGGCTATAAAAAGATCATGGTAAAACAACAACCGAATGTCAACGTAGTTTTGGTGAATTACTCTTTCGAGAAAATGAATTGATTTTCATTATATTGGTCTGTTTCTGATGCAAGCGAGAGGCAAGTCTGTGATTCTCACCGTGAATTTAGTGTAGCCTAAATAATTGCCCAACAGTAAATGGAATCTGCTTTTTAGAACCAACTCCCTTCACAGTTTTAGCCCACGTTTTAGAAATACCGTCGGCTGCCACATAATATTTTGATCAACAATGGACCACATGATGATAGTCCCATATGATTATAAATGGAGCTTACAACTTCTATCACCTTATTACATTGTAGTCATGGTAACTTTATAACATAATGCATCACTCAGGCATTTGTGGCAATGTAAATAAACCTACTTCTCAAGAAGAATAAGTCCTTCAGGATGGACTCTGGAAGAGAACATTATTATAGGAGATGACAGCTCCATACGTGTTACTGCCTCTGAAGACCTTCCAGTGGGACAAAATGTGGAGGTGACAGACAGTGACATTGATGATCTTGACTCTGTGTAGGCCTAGGCTAATGTGTGTGTCTTAGTTTTTAACAACAACAAGAAAAAGTGTAAAAATAAAAGAATCTTAAAAGGATATAAAGAAAATGATATTTTATACAACTGTACAATGTGTGTGTGTGTGTGTGTGTGTTTCTTTGAGACAGAGTCTCACTCTCTGGCCCAGGATAGAGTGCAGTGACGTGATCTCAGCTCACTGCAGCCTCTGCCTCCTGGTTCAAGAAATTCTCCTGCCTTAGCCTCCCGAGTAGCAGGGACTACAGGTGTGCACCACCATGCCAGACTAATTTTTTTGTATTTTTCATAAAGACAGAGTTACGCCACGTTGAGCAGGCTGGTCTCAAACTCCTGACCTCAAATAATCCACCTGCCTCTGTCTTCCAAAGTGCTGGGATTAGAGGCATGAGCCACCTCACCTGGTCTACAATGTGTTTTTGTTTGGAGCTAAGTGTTATTACAAGAAAGTCAGAAAGTTTAAAAAACTTTAAAAGTTTATAATACATAAAACTTACAGTAAGCTAAGGTTAATTTATTATTATTACTATTGCTTATTTACTCTTCATTAGACAGGATCTTACTCTGTCACCCAAGCTGGAGTGCAGTGGCGTGATCATAGCTCACTGCAGCCTGGAACTCCTGGACTCAAGAGAACCTCCTTCCTCAGCCTCCTGAGTAGCTGGGACCATAGGTGTCTGCCACCATGACTAGATAATTGTTCATTTTTAAATTTTTTGCAGAGACTGATTTTTGCTTTGTTGCCCAGACTGGTCTCAGACTTCTGTCTTCAAGCAATCCCCCCTGCTTAGCCTCCCAAAATGCTGAGAATACAGGCATGAGCCGCTGTGCCCAGTCTAATTTATTGTTGAAGAAAGAATTGTTTTAAATAAATTTAGTGTAGCCTAAGTATACCGCATTTATGAGGTCTACAGTGGCACAGTGCAACTTTGTAACCTAGGAGCAATAGGCTCCACCATACAGTGTAGGTCAGTAGTAGGCTCTGCCACCTAGGTTTGTGTAAGTACACTCTGTGTTGTTCACACAAGAACAAAATTGCCTAACAATGCATTTCTTGGAACGTATCACCACCGTTAAACAACACACGATGGTGGAGGTTTATTTTAAGGCATGTTCTGAGATTCAGCATTAAAAATGAGATGTGCACTTCAGGCTTGCATAGGGAATTGTCTATATAGCCTGCAAACCGGCCCCCAGCTCTTTGGGACTCCTTTCTGTAACTTAGTGCTCTGATATAGAGAACAGACGTATGATTGGCACCACAAGTTTCAGCTGACACATTTTATTGTATAACCTTACCCATAAGTTATTTTTCACTCACACTTTGCAGGCAATTTCTTGAATTACTTCAACAGAGGGCTAATGACTTATTATATCAAATGACCAGAGATATATGTATTAATTGGAAGGTTTCTGAGAAGGGGTTATCTCATCTATGAATTGAGAACAAAAAGAAAATGTAGAATTTTAATAGTAGACTCATATCTCCATTTTATTTTGCATTCCAAAAAAAAATTCCTTTTTAAGACGGGATCTTGCTCTGTTGCTCAGGCTAGAATGCAGTGTCGTAATCACGGCTCACTGCAACCTCAACCTCCCAGGCTCAAGTGATCCTCCTATCTCAGCCTCCAGAGTAGCTGGGACCACAAGCATGTGGTCCATACCTGATTTTTTCTTTTTTAATATTTTGTAGAAACAGGGTCTCCTTACGATGCCCAGGCTGGTCTCAAACTCCTCAGTTCAAGCGATCCTCCTGTCTTGGCCTCCCAAAGTGCTCTGACTGCAGGCATGAGCCACCCTGCCAGGCACCCTCACCCCCGAACTTTTTTAATGGGTGCTACTACTATTTTTCTCCAAATATTCTACTCAGCAGTCCCTCTAGTAACTTACATATTGTACCACATTTTTTAAAGTACCTATCCTGAAATTGTAGGCTACCTAAATTTTGCAAGCATTTTAACGTTCTCTTGTTTAGCCATTAGATAGGGGTAAAGAAACTCAAACTGTATCTCTAATTTTGACTTTGTATCTCTAATATCTATTTGCCAACATTCAATTAAAAGAAATATTAAAATAGTAACTACACGTTTAGTAATATTTATCTTAAGTAAAATGAAGGGACAAAGAAAATATAATGTATTAAATAATGTAAAAACCAATATCATGTGTATGCGTATGTATGTCTATTATACATACACATATGTATGTGCATATTTTTTTAAAATGTTAAGTCTGCACTTCTAACCAGAAGAGTTGCATTCAAAATCCGGAAACATATTTTTTCCAAGTAGTTATGTCTAAAGGCAATATTTTAGTTCCTACTCTTTCTAAAATTCACACATTTAGTAATACATCTGGGAATTGTATTGACCTCACAAAACCAGTCTGTGGGCAAAGTGTTGATGCAAAGGACAACAGGTTCCCAAGCTTGTTTATTTAGCCGAGGAGTCTTTGTTCTCAGAGACTTCATCCATCTGGTTTCTGGAAGTCAAACTGCTTACAGTAACTTTGAACATGGCAGAAGGAACCAGCAAATGGAAAACTAAATAGAACACATTTCTAAAACAGTTCATTAGGCATTCGGGGAGTCTCTACAATTTCTGGGCATTAAGTCTTAGAAATTGTGGTAACAGTGCAGCCAAGATCAGCAATGCCCTTTGGAATATTTTATAAAAGATCCTAGATACCCAAAATGAATTTTAAGGAAAAAGAAGGGAGAAAAAGAATTTTTTTTGCTCTTGTGTGCAGTGGAAATTTTTATGTTCCCTTGGGGATCAGTAGAGAGAAATAAAGTAACTTGTTTTTTCCAATTAGCAAATCTAAATGTAATACAGACCTCTCAATCACTTCATTCTCAAATATCTTTTCTCTAATTATGACAAGAAGACTACCATGCCGAATTATAAAGCCCATAATCATTTTTAGCCCACTTTCATCCTCCCCCATCACTGTGCCTCCTATTATACCTAGGTACCCATGCTCTCATGCAGGACTTTGTCTAGGAAGGCCTTTGCAGGGTTTGTCTAGGAAGACCCTGTGATTGCATGGTCTTCCATGGAAGCACCAGGTCTGGCAATATGCTAATCAAGGAAAATAATCAACCAAAAAGAGTTGATTAGTTACAAATGATAATTTAATGTAATATCATTCCTGTATAAAATATGTATTTTATATAATGCTCTGACTGAAGTAAGTGAAGAGTTTGAGGTTTTCAAACACCCTATCAGCTACAATAATAGACATTTGTGCTCGTATCCCTTCTGTCTAGCTCTTAATCATTCTTGTCTTTTCAGCCCAGACCCATACCCACTATTCTGGGACAAGAACTTGCCTTTCTATCCCTATATTGTCACCAAAACTTGACTGCAATCACTTTGATGGCAAGGATCCACTATTATGCTTCTTTGGAATTCTTTAAGATTCCATGGGAAGAATGGGAGGAGTTTAGAGCTGGAATGTTTACTACTAACAGTAGAGGCCTATCCAGCAATATGGCTTTAAAACTGCCTGCCAGAGTTGTTAGCTGTCCTGTGGTTGTTGTTTTCGGTCTTCTCAACAGTTATGCTGGACGCAAAGGCATAAGAATGACACAATAGACTTTGGGGCCTCAGGAAAAAGTGGGAAGGGGGTGAGGGATAAAAGACTGCAAATTGGATGTAGTGTATACTGCTCAAGTGATGAGTGTACCTAAATCTCACAAATCACCACTGAAGAACTTACTCATGTAACCAAACACCACCTGTTCCCCAATAACCTATGGAAATAAAAAAAATAATAAAAAAGAGTCTGGATTGTAGAGCCAGACTTTTAATTTGAATACCATTTTTTCCCTCTTATTAGTTATATGATCAAGAGGGAGTTATTTAACCTCACTGTTACTTAGTTTTATCATCTGTACAATATGGATAATTACAATACATTTCTCAAAGATTTGTCATGAGGATTAAATGAATTAAATTAGTTAATATATGGAAAGCACCTAGGACAAGGCCTGACACGTAGTAAGTTGTGCAATGTTAGCTGTAATTATTATTGGCTGTATAATTACCAGCAGCTTTTGTCTTTGAGATCCATGCTGCTTCGAATTATTTCCTTGGCCCTGATGTTTCATCTTCTTGATGAAACGTAAGTATTAAATTTCAAAGTTAGATTTGAATCCTGGATACATTCGATCTTATTAGGCTAACTGGTTTTTGTTTATTCTAGAGAAGTTGAAGATACACAAATTGAAAGTTAATTTTCTCTAGTATAGAGAAGACATTCTTGTCCATACCCCTTTTTCCAGGCTCTTTGGCTAGGTTTAGGAATGATGACAGGGATGTGTGAAGTTAGGTTAGTTAGTCACTAGTGGATTTGTGATGTTTCCCGTTCTTCTGTATGTCTGAACCTAGGATCCATTAAAAGTGAATGCTGGACCTACCTTGGAGATAGGGTGACAGCTCCAAGATATCTAGAAGTTGGAATATGATGTTATATTTGCAGGAGGAATTATTGTACAAGCTTCAGTGGCTTGCATACGTGCTGGGTATGTGAGGCCAGAAAGATACATGACACATTGCTACATATACTTTTTTTTTTGCTACATATATATTGCTACATAAAATTTTGAAACATATAAAAATTATAGCTTTCAGAGATGGAACGAATGAAAAGACAATCTTGTCCACTGACCCGTTTTCTAGACTAGAAAACCACAGAAGCTAAGTAATTTGTGAAAGTTTATGCACCCAGTTTAGTTGAAAAATCTGGTCGAGAATGGAGTTGGCTGGCCGCCTAGTCAGTGTCGATTCTATTATTCCGTAATTCACACCAACGCCGAAGAGAGTCTCAATATCGTAAATATTTGTAAATAATTTGCATTCATTAAAATATATTAGCAATGTAAGAAATCTATGATATCAGGATTAATCATTAGATCATCCAAATATAAATGGTTGAAAATTACATTAATACCTGTAAATTGGTTATATGTATGACACTTACCTAAAATTACTAGCATATATGAATTTTGTAACATCATTTAGCACAGTGTCTTCTGCATACAAAATTCTCAATGAACACTTAGAAAGAAAAAATTAAAACTTGAACATTATCTTAGTGTCTTAGGATGAAATCATATATTAGTACTATACAAGTCAATAAAGTATAGATTCCTTATATTGTAAATATTCTTTCTGTATTATAATTGTTCCAAATGTTCAACAGTCATTCAAAGTCTATTTCCAGGAGCATAAAATACAAATTACATTCATTTTAAAATGCACTAATTAAAATATTTTGTTTTTCCTTAAAATGTTTTCTTAATCTCCAAATATAGTGACAGAATTCTGACTTGTGATTTTTGTTAAGGTTTAGATCCTCTGAGCCTTGCTGATTTTTAAAAATTTGGTTATTGACAAGCCTAGCATCTACCACATTTGTGCTTTTGTTTTCAACTGACATTTTGTTTATGGTTCCAAACTTAAGATCTCTATCCAAATATGAATTCCTTTAAGATACTTATTTTTTTACGAATTTTTCCTGGAGGTGGCCTTGATTATTAATTATTTGCTAATGTAGCCATGTCTTTTAGCTTCACCTAGGTTGCTGTACTTTTTATGACAGCGAGTGTATTTTGCACTTCATTGCATTGCTCAATGCGATGACCAATAAAAAGATACAACCTAGTTATTGTGAAATTTGCAAAGAAATTTGCAAAGATTTTTATGTCACCAGGGTTATTTAATAACTAACATGCTAAGATTTGGAAACTTTAATTCAACTCTCATCATTTTAACATTTTAACATAGCGACTTAATATATATATCTGACTGTCTTTACTTCTTGGATAGTAGAGTGCCAGGTTCTGTCAAGAGGCTCTCTCTAAGGTGTTCAGTGATCAGTATTGAGTCTCTATCATAATACCAAGAGCATTGTTTACTAAGGATATCATCATGTCTGGAGGTGATATTGCCTATTAAGAAAAACAATCCTAACTGAGGGCCAGGCTTTGTCTACTTTATAAAAAGAAACCACAGCCCAAAGTTCTTACAATTCACAAGCCTGAGGAAATCCTGATGTAAGTTGTTTGCTGTTACATTGCATCCTGCCTACTCTTGCTTTGAGGCTACTCTGAAAGTTCTTCAGTTATAACCCAATGCTAAAACAGGAGGGGGCATATTTCACTGTAAGAGGGCTTTAAAAGTCCACAAATTAATTTGCTTTCTACCTCCAGCTGTGCAATTCACCCCCACCTCCAGCTTTGAGCTGTAATTAAGTACATGTTTTTATAATAAAAGTAATCTTTTCCTGGTGCTTCCCCAGCTGCAAATTCTGACCCAGATTCCCACTATGAATCATGACTGTCACATGTGCTTGAAGTAAGTTTCATTTCCCTCTGCCCACCCCCAGCTGTTGGAGATTCTCACCCCTGGATTTAGCTCCAACCTTACTGAAGAGGAGGAGAGAGGATTTAACTTCTAAGAGCTCTTGGAAATGCTTGTTCTTTTTGTTTAAAGAAGGAGACATCAACCAAGCATCCAGTAATGACAGCTGAGGACAAAAACCACACTTGTTTAACCTTGTCAAGTAACACTGAAGCTGGCCACTGAGGTTAATTGGGTGCGGAATTAATACAACATTTTTAAAGTGAAGGCACACATCTCCAGTAAGAGCTAAGGCCTAAGGAGGCTGTGTGTGGAGAAGACATGTGTTTATGTATTCATTAATTGTGTCTAGATCCTTTTCCAAATTGTATCTTTCATTTGAAGATCTTCAAGCTTATCCTCATGTGTTCCTTTTTCTCTATATCTTCACAAGAATTGCACTGTAGTCCAAGACACCTTTGAGCCACCATTGCCTTTATCTTACAAGAATCTTCTAAGTGGCTTCCACATTCCCATTTTTGTATTTCTCTGATCCACCATTCATCGTCACAGGGCTCTTTGAAGCATGTAAATAATAAAAAATTATTGCTCTATCCCTAACACTCTCCATTGGTTTCTCATCATAGTCTGTGTGATCTGACACCTTGTAGGAGGACTGCTAACCTCTTCATTAAAAAGTTGTCTTTTCTGTTCTCCCTGGCACTAAGATAGGCTGTTTCCTAGTGGTGGGAAGCTGGGGTCTCTCTATGACTGTGAGCCGGCGGAATGTCAGCAGCAGAGGTGCATGTGACTTCCAGACCAGGAAAGCAAACACCTCCAATGTGCCATCCTCCATGTTCCTTTCCTTGGATGTCATTTGGAGGAAACCTGGAAGCCAAAGGTTGCACATGGCAGAGTTAGCATTCACCTGGGTCTCTGAATAACCGCATGGGGGCACAATGCTTCTGCCCTCTCTATAATGGAACCATATTGGATTATTACATAAACGTGGTTTGTCTATCACATCACTGTCCTAATACAATTCCCCATCTACTACTGCAGTCACTGAGTCACTCACTCTCTATCACACCACCATATCCTATTTCTATGCAGAGTACTCATCACTCTGATATGATTCCTGTTTATTTACTACATCTGCTTGTTTATTTTTTGTTCAGTCTCCCAACTAGAATGTGAGCTCCTTGACAAAAATGACTTGTCTTATTGTTCACAACTATGTGTCCAAAAAAAGACAATGCTTGACATATAGTAGTCATTTTGTTTTTTTTTAAGACAGAGTCTTGCTCTTTCGCCCAGGCTGGAGTGCAGTGGTGCAATCTAGGCCCAAGGCAACCTCCGCCTCCCGAGTTCAAGCGATTCTCCTGCCTCAGCCTCCAGAGTAGCTGGGACTACAGGCATATGCCACCATGCCTGGCTATTTTGTATTTTTTTGTATTTTTAGTAGAGATGGGGCTTCACCGTGTTAACCAGGATAGTCGCGATCTCCTGACCTTGTGATCTGTCCACTTCAGCCTCCCAAAGTGCTGGCATTACAGGCATGAGCCACTGCACCTGGCCGATGTTTAGTAGCCTATTACTAAGTTTCTACTGAATTGATGAATCCCATGTGGCTTTTGTAGAAAAAAAATATTGATTTAGGTGATAGCCCTGAATATTCAGAAAATCAATTTTCTCTGCTTACATTTTTTTTTAAATTTAAAAAACTATGGTTTTTTTAATTATTAAAAATTATCATCAGGAGATCTTTTTGAATGAAACCCTCTTTTAAACCTTATCTTTTGACATGAAGTAAACACAAACACGCATTGTTACTTCCCCAGGTTTACTAAAATACTTTTTCATTTACTTAAAGGATTCTGTAAAGACTGTATCCATCCTTTAAATGAACTACAGATTTAATTCAAATTAAAATGAAATATCAAGTCTGGCATGCTCTAGTCATTTGTTCCTCCTAGAAAGACATTAGTTCGTGCCAGTCCAAGGCTAACCTCTCTTCTTGTCTCAGGATCCTCTCTCCTCTCAGCATTTGTTCTGCTCACATCCTTTCTTCTCTCTTATCAGACATCAAGTTCTTGCCAGAGAGTCATCCCTGCTGCCAAAAAGCCACTCCTCTTTCTTAGTTCTCTCTGCCTTCTCATTCCCTGAAGATGTTCTCCCCTTTCTGCTCTCTCCACCACTAACTCAGAGCATGATCTTCCCTTCCTGACTCCACCTAACAATCATCTTCTTCCTGACTAATTCTTTATGTTCTTTATCTATCACATCCCTATCCTAATACAATTTCCCATCTACTGCAGCCACTGAGTCACTCACTGTCTATCACACCACCGTATCCTATTTCTACATCACTCTAATGTTTCCTGTTTATTTCTTTCCGTCTTCTAACAATGGAAACGTCTCTTCCAGAGATCCCCAAACACCAAAAAGAAAAGGTCTCTTAAAGTCCTCATCGCATCCTCTCTTCAGTTCTACACCCTGGTAAGGTGTCTTCACGTCTTGAAAGTCTTTTCCCAGAGTTTCTAAAACATTTCCACCTTCCATTTTTTTCTCCTACCACCCTGATTGCTCATTTTGGTCATTTTTACTGGTTCGTTTCTCTGAATCTCTGTAGCAGTTGATCTCAAAATTTACCTTCATAACCATCACCTGAATGGCAATTAACCCAAAGGGTTAAAACTCATATTGCTGGGCCCCCACTCCAGAGTTTTTGACTCAGTAGGATTACAGCTATGTAGAACTGTTTTTGAATTTACAGCAGGGGCAAGTGTTGGCGCTTATGGTAGCCAAATGAGGGGAGGGATGGGCTTATCCAACCAGTCTAGTTATAGAGGTCCTGCTAGCCAGCAGCTGAGTGGTGGTTATGGAGATGGTTATGGTAGTCAGAGCAGTGTGAGTGGATATGACCAAGTTCTGCAGGAAAACTCCAGTGATTATCAGTCAAACCTTGCTTAGCTAGAGACGGAACACTAAACAGCTACCCCAGATATAAAAGCTGTGCATTTATGGGAGTTGAATGGAATGGGAGGGATGTCGAGTATATCCAGTATGATTGGTAGATGGGAAGTATAATTGATTCTGATCACTCTTCATCAGCTTCTCTTTCTTTATCTTTTCTCTTTCTCCTTTTTAAGAAAACAAAAGTTAAGTTTAACAGTTTTTGCATGACAGGATTGTGATTCATGCTTACTGTAAAGTGGAAGTTGAGATTATTTTAAAAGTTCAAGCTCAGTAATTTTGAACAGGGAAGCATTCATCTAGGACATAATAACAAAGTTCAGTATTGACCATAACTGTTAAAATAATTTTCAGCTTCCCTCAAGTTAGTTAGGTTGTAGGAGTGTATCTAAGCAGTAAGCATATTTTGGTTAATGCAGTTTCACTTACGTTAAATGTTGCTCTTGTACCACAAATACATTGAAAACTTCAGATGCATGTTGAAAAATATGCTTTTCTGTGAAACTCAAATATAGGAACTATGTCTACGATTCAAAATAAAGACATTTGGCATGTTTGTTAATTCCGGGTTTTTGGTTTAATATCCTGTAAGGCATGTGAGTGCACACTTTTACTTTTTTTTTTTTTTTTTAAAGGATATGGGACAATTTTAAGATGTAATACCAATACTTTAGGAGTTTGGTCATGTTGTTTGTATGAAATTCTGAGGCTTTGGTTTAAATCTTTCCTTGTATTATGATTTCCTTTTAGATGTATTGTACTAAGTGAAACTTGTTAAATAAATATTTCTTTTAGAAAGTTTTCTTTTTTTTTTTTTTTTGAGTGAATGAGTTTATCAGATCCTTCATGAGAATAGGTTTTTCTGAGAAAGGGTAAGTGTTTGCACACAAAGGCACTTAGCTCCTGGCCAAGGCAGCAGGCCAGCAAAGGGAGGGGAGAACAGAGCAGGGAGATGCTTGCTCCATGCTTTCACTAAGTCCCTAGGTGATGATGAAGCTCCTTGTCTGGAGACTGCATTTGAAGAATGGTGTTTAAATTTCCCCCGGAATTCTTCTCTACCTCCACTCTTTCTTGGGATCCTAGTTTATCATTATGCGTCATACCAGCTCCACGGAGGATGGCATCCAGAACTGCATATTCGGATGTCACTTCTTTCTTAAGTCTGACCAGTGATTTCAATTGCCCACTTAAACTGTAATGTCACATAGTCATTGACACCCTGCCCAGCTCCTTGGTATTTTCATGTGCTGCTTCTTCTGCCTGGAATATCCTCCTTCTTGTTGATTCAGCACAGATATCACCTCCCCAGGCACCCCACCCACCTACCAAATTCCATGTATAATATACTCTACATGAGTAGATTAGTACTCTCCCATATTGCTTTAAAACTCTTCCTTCCCAACCTGAGATCTGCTCCCTGATAGCTATTGTTGATATTGTTGTTTTTGCAAATTTAGTGCATACCATGATGCCTGGCATATGCTTAATATGCAACTGAAAGTATATGAAGAAGTATCCTACTTAAAAACATATTCATCTTGCAGGTTTTTGCAAGACTAACTCTTCTTTTATCTTTCTTTTTTTTTTTTTATGATCTTTCTCTCTCTTAAGAAGATCACCATTCATTCAGCTCTAGCTTTCTCCTGAATCTCCATAATCTTTGTATCCAATTAGGCAGCATATCATGTTATTTCATTCCTAAATTGTTTCTTAGAGTCATTTCCTTCTTTTTATAACCAATGTCATTGTGACTCTTGGCATTTCCACCTGGATTATGGAAAGCAGCTTCTTTCATGACCACATCTTTCTTTAAGATTACTTTAAAACATAAATCAACGGTTCCCATTGCCTACAGATTAAAATATCATGTATTTGCTTGATTGGCATATAAATCCCTTTGATCTTTATTAATGGTTTCAGCTCCCATGAGTCCTCCTAGCAAATACCTTTCTCTGTGCTGTTCCTAATGCCTATCTGTATAGAAGGAAAACAAGTGTCCTCCCACTGTCCCCTGCCACCCCCATCCATGATGGTCACTTTATTTATGTGTGAAGAGTTATCTTCCATATTTCAGGCTCTCACTTTGTTTCTTTGACTTACAGTATTCTTCCTCACACCAAAATTACTATTTGCATATGTTACCTTGCCAATCTTACTAATACACTCAGTGAGGTCAGGGATCCTATTTTTGTTAAAATATTTTGTGAAGTATAAACTGTTCAGTGTAGAGGTATGTAAGTTTTAAGTGGTCAACAAGTATTTGTTAATTTGCACTGACATAGAAGTATCTGTGAATGTGTGTGTATAATAAAGGAACAGAGACACAAAATTAGTTCTGAACACAATTTATCTTTATATAATTATATATATATATATAAATATACATACATATGTATATTTTTGTTAGTCCATTCTCACACTGCTATAAAGAACTACCTGATACTGGGTAATTTATGAAGAAAGGAGGTTTAATTGACTGATGGCTTCATAGGTTTAGTAGGAAGTATGAATGGGAAGCCTCAGGAAACCTAAAATCATGGCAGAAGGCGAAGCAGAAGCAAGCATATCTTAGCATGGTGGAGCAGGAGAGTGAGGGAGGAAGTGCCACTCTTTTAAATCTTCACATCTCCTAAGAACTCACTCACTATCACGAGAACAGCATGGAGGAAATCCACCCCCATGATCCAGCACCTCCCACCAGGTACCTTCCCTCACATTGGGGATTACAATTTGACATGAGATTTGGGTGGTGATACAGAGTCACACCGCATCAATATTTGTGAGCATATACCGTTACAAATTTGTCAGGCATTCACTAACAAACAATTCTTGAGTATTTGCTATGTGTCAGTCTGTGCTGGTTATTTTTCATTTGCACTCCAGGCCTCCCTCCTGTCCATTCATTCTCCACTCTCCCACACTCCAGAGTGCAGACACAGGTGGGCTGTATCACCACTGGCTTTCTCTCTGTAT
This sequence comes from Colobus angolensis palliatus, assembly GCF_000951035.1. Taxonomy (NCBI): domain Eukaryota; kingdom Metazoa; phylum Chordata; class Mammalia; order Primates; family Cercopithecidae; genus Colobus; species Colobus angolensis. The sequence continues at coordinate 5,421,343 of NW_012116599.1, read as the reverse complement.
TTGAGTTGAGTTGAGCAAGGAAGGTACTATCAGGAGATCAGAGGGTAGCAGGAGAGAGAGATCTTCCCCACTTCTTTCTTGCCTCACCCCAAGGTTCAGGCAGTAGCTGCAGTCTCACAGTAGAACGTCTGTTGGGCAGAGCAGTCCAGCTCTTACAGCACTCCACCACTTCTTGCCTAGGTATATAACAACTTCCTACTGTTACGGGTCCCTGGATGTTTCACCATCTGTGTTTGTTTCCTCAATTTTTCTTTTTCTTTCTTTCTTTCTTTTTTTTTTTTTTTCTTTTTGATGGAGTCTCACTCTGTTGCCCAGGCTGGAGTCCAGTGGCGGGATCTTGGCTCACTGCAACCTCTGCCTCCTGGGTTCAAGCGATTCTCCTGCCTCAGCCTCCTGAGTAGCTGGGACTACAGGCACCTACCAGCTAATTTTTTGTATTTTTTTTGTAATTTTAGTAGAGACAGGGTTTTACCATGTTGGCCAGGATGGTCTCAATCTCTTGACCTCATGATCTGCCCGCCTTGGCCTTCCAGAGTCCTGGGATTACAGGTGTGAGCCACCCACTGCACCTGGACTCCTCAACATTTTTTATACCTCTGTAAATAATCCCTCTTAAAAGTTCACTTACTCTGATTGTGGCTTCTATTTCTTGTCAGATCTATATATATTGCTTTAAAAATTATTTTCTGTTTCATGCTCAGTTCAGAATAAGTTCAATAGAAACAGAGATTTCTCTTTCTGTTTTGTTTTGTATCTGTATCTTTAGGACTTACATGAGGGCCTGTCTCATAAAAAATGTGTGGAAACATGAATGAATGAATAACATTTCTTGTTAAGTGTTTGAAATGTATTAATTTTGTGGCTTATAATTAGTAAAAATTAAGTTCAAGCATTTTTTGTTAAATGGTAGGAAGATATTAATATATTTACGATTTGCTACTTTTAAAGATAAATTTTGCCTTTAAAAATTGTATTTGTATATTTACTGCTGAGTTCCTTGGCACTTAGAATAAAAAGTTGCGCTAATGCTCATTAAGTCTAAAAATTTACCTGGCTCTAAATATAGAATAGTTAGCAAAAATCAGGAGTTAGAGTCCTACATGGTTGTATTATGGCATGATTCTACATTACGACCTTATTTTCAGCCAAGGATTGTAAGGCATTGGAAATACTATGACAATACTGCTACTTAAATACTTTCCATAAATGCTAAATCAAATACTTAATAGTGAAATATTTTTCAAATATTGAGATATAATCCACATACCTGTAATATTTGCCATTTCAGAGTGTATAATTCAATGTTTTTCAGTATATTTATGGAGATGTGCAATCACCATCTTCTAATTCCAGAACATTTTAATCATCCCCAAAAGAAACATAATTGTCAATTTCCATTCTCCACCTACCCCATCCCCTGAAATCACTAATCTACTGTTTGTCTCTACAGATTTTCTTATTCTTAAGATTTCATAGAAATGAAATCATATAACATGTTGCAGCATGTACTGTCACTTCATTTGTCTTTATGACTAATACTCTTATATATGTATTATATATGTACTTAAATATAAAATATAGTAAATATTATTTATGTTTTATGTATTATATATTATATGTGTTTTATATATTATATATAAAATAACAATTATATAATTATATTGATAAAATATATGATATATACTATATAAAATACATATTATTTATAATATGTAATACATAACACTATTATATGTTTATATTCTGTATATCTTATAATATACACTACATATCATTTATTATGTATATTATATATTATATTTATATATACACACACACCCACCCCACATTTTGTTTATTCATTCATAAGTTTGTGGTCTTTTCAGTTGCTTTCACTTGTTGGCTATTAGGAAAAGGTTGCTATAAACATAATGTACAAGCCTTTGTAAAATATGAACATAAAGTTTCAGTTCTTTGGATGGGGTATATACCTAGCAATAGAACTGCTGGATCATATGGTAACTAGATTTTACCTTGCTGAGGAACTGCCAAATTGTTTTCCATAGTGGCTGCATTATTTTACATTTACACCAGAAATGTATGAGGGTTCTAATTTCTCCACACCCTCACCAGTACTTGCTATTTTTATTTTTCATTTAAAAAACTTACAGTCTTTCTACTATAAAGTGGTATCTTATTGTGGTTCAAGTCTGCATTTTCCTAGTGAGGATGATAATGATGAACATCTTTTCAGATGTTTATTCGCCATGTATCTACCTTCTTCGTAGAGATGTCTATTAAATTTGTTTTGCTCGTTTTTATTTCGATTATATGTCTTTTTATTGTTGAGTTTTGAGAATTCTATAAATATATCCTGGATACTGCACATTATCAGATATATAGTTTACACATTATTTCTTCCATTCTTTGATTTGTCTTTTCGATTACATGATACTGTCCTCTGATGCACAAATGGCTCTAATTTTGCTGAAGTCCAATTTATCTATTTTTTCCTTGGTTGCTTGTGCTTTTGGTGTCATACATAAAAAAAAAATGTTGCCTAATTAAGGTCATGAAGATTTACATCTGGTTTTCTTCTAAGAGATTTAGAACTTTAAATCTTAGGTATTTGATCCATCTTGAGTTGATGTTGTATGTGCTGTAAAGTAGTTTATTCTTTAGCATATAGATATCTAGTTGTCCCAGCACCATGGGTTGAAAATATGATTATTTCTCCATTAAATTGTTTCTGTACCTTTTATGGGTTGAATTATGCTCCCTCCACAAAAAAAAAAAAAAAAAAATGTATCTTAAAATCCCAACTCCAAGTACCTCAGAAGGCGGTCTTATTTAGAAATATGGTTGAAATATGTTAGGTTGGTGCAAACGTAATTGCGGTTGTTGCCATTGCTTGCACCAACCTAGTAGTCAGTAAAGATGCAGCTAAACTGGAGTAAGGTGGACCCCTAATCTACATGTCTGGTGTCCTTAAAGATCATGGCCATGTGAGGAGAGACACATGGTGAAATCCACATGTGATGATTTGGGGAGAAATTGGAGTTATGAAGCTCCAACCAAACAATTCTAAAGATTGCCAAAAAAAAAAAAAAAAAAAAAAAATCCATCAGAAGCTATGAAGTGGCAAGAAAGGATATTCCTGAAAATTTTAGAGGGATTGTGACCTTGATGATACGTTGATTTCAGACTTCTAGTTCTCAAAACTGTGAGACCAAAAAAAAAATAAAAAATTCTGTTTGTTTAAGCTACACAATTTATGGTACTTCATTATGGCAACCCAAGGCTAATATAGTAGCCTTGCAAAAATCAGTTAACCTTAGGTGTATGGGTTTATTTCTGAAGTTTCAGTTGCATTATACTGATCCATTCATCATCTTCTTGTTAGTAGTACAGTGCTTTGATTATGGTAGCTTTCTAATAGGTTTTGAAATCAGAAAACATGAGTCCTCCAAATTTGTTGATCTTTTTCAAAATTGTTTTGACTATTCTTTGTTTCTTGCATTTTCATTGGGATTTTAGGATAAGCTTGTTTTTTGTTGTTGTTGTTTTGTTTTGTTTTATTTTATTTTTAAAGTAACATTGGAATGTTAACAGGGATTTTGTTGAATTTGTAGATCAATTTAAGGAGCATTGCCCTCCTAATAATATTATGTCTTCCAATCTGTAAACACTGATATCTTTTGTTTTCTTTTATTTTGATCTTCTTTAGTTGCTTTCAATAATGTTTGGTAGTTTTCAGTGAACAAGTCTTGCACTTCTTGGTTTTGTATTTTTCCTAAACATATTATTTTGCATGATACTATTGTAAATGAAACTGTTTGTATTTTATTTTTAGATTGTTCATTGGTAGTATACAGAAATATGACTGATTTTTGTATGTTGATCTTGTATCCTGTAACTTTGATGAACTCATTTACTAATTCTAAAAGTTATTACTTTTGTGGATTTTTAGGGTTTTCTGTCAATAAGATCATATCATTTTCAAAGAGAGATAGTTTTACTTCTTCCTATGTAATCTGGATGTCTTTAATTTTTTTCTTACTTAAGAAAAATCTCTAGTTCTGGTTACAGCTTCTAGTATATTGTTGAATAGAAGTAGTGAGAGTGGACATCTTGTTTTATTCTTAAGAAAAAAAAGCTTTTAATCATTAATCCTTAGGTAGAACAGTAGCTGTGTATTTGTCATAGATGTCTTTTACCAGGTTGAAGGTGCCCCCTTCTATTATCAGTTGTCAAGTGTTTTTATCATGAAAGTGTGTTGGATTATGTCAAATAACTTTTATGTGTATTGTGATGGTCATGTGGATTTTTCCTTTATTCTAATAAAATGGTATATTACAATGACTGATTATCATATGTTGAACTGACTATGCAGGACTGGGATAAATGCCACAGTATCATGGTTTCTAATTTTTTAATATCTTATTGAATTTGGTATGCTAATATTTTATTGAGAATTTTTACATCTACATTAAGATATTGGTATGCAGTTATATTTTCTCAAGATGTCTTTGTCTGGTTTTGATATCAGGGTGATACTGACCTCATAGATGAGTGAGGAAGTTTTCTATTTTCTTCTATTTTTTTGAAAGAGCTTGGGAAGAATTAATGTTAATTCTCCTTTAAACGTTTCACATAATCAGTAAAACCAACCTGGTTTTGGGCTTTTGTGAGAAGTTCTATTATTATTATTGCTCAATCTCTTTACTTGTTATGGATTTATTCAGGGTTTCTATTTCTTTACAAATCGGTTTTGATAATTTGTGTCTCCTAAGAGTTTATTCAATTCATCTAGGCTATCTAATTTGTTGGAATAATATTATTCATAGTATTTCCTTATAATCCTTTTTGTTTGTATAATGTCAGGAGTAATGTCTCCTATTGCATTTTTAATTTTAGTCATTTGAAATTTTTCTCTTTTTTTTCTTGGTTAATCTAGCTAAATGTCAATTTGTTGATCTTTTGAAAGGAATATTTTTTTGTTTCATTGATTCTTTCAATTGTTTTCCTATTCCCAATTTCTTTATCTCAATTCTGATATTTGTCTTCTTCTTTCTGCTTGTTTTGGGATAGTTTATTCTTCCTTTTCTAGTTTCTTAAGGTAGAAGTTTTAAGTTATTGATCTGAGGTATTTTCCCTCTTCTAATATATAAGCATTTTGAGGTATAAATTTCCCTCCGAGCACCATTTTGACAGCATCCCATCAGTTTTGGTATGTTTTGTTTTGTTTTCATTCACCTCAAATCATTTTCTAATTTCACTTGTGATTTTTTCTTTGACCCATTGGATTTTTAGCAATGTGTTATTTAAATTCTACATTTTAAAGAATTTCCTACATTTCTTTTGTTATTTATTTATAATCTCATTTCATTATGGCTACAGAACATGCCTTGTAAGACTTCAATTTTTTAAAAATTCAGTGTAACTGATTTTACAGACCATTATTAAGTCTATCCTGAGGAATATTTCATGTGCACTTGAAAATAATCTGTGAAAATTGTGATGGTGTTGGGTGAAGTGTTCAATAGATATCTGTTGCTAAGTTTTTATATAGTGTTGTTCAAGTCTTCTATTTCTTTCTTAGTTTTCTGTCTAGCTTTTCTATACATTGTCGAAAATGGAATATTGAAGTCCAACATTATTGCAAAATTGTCTATTTCTCCTTTTTAGTTTTACCATTATAAAATGTACTACTTTATCTCTGGTAACAATTTGTGTCTTAAAGTCTATTTTATATAATATTAGTATGTCTGCCTCAGCCTTCTTTTGATCACCATTTGCATGGTATATCTTTTTATTCTTTTACTTTTAGCTAATTTTTGTATTGAATCTAAAGTATATGTCTTATATAGAGCATCTAGTTAGATCCCGGTTTTGTTTCTTTCCCCATTATACTGAAACCATCATTGCAAAATTATAACTGAGAAAACTATTGAAGTGAAAGAGATCTGATCTAAGCAACTCCATCTTGCTTCTAACCTCCAAGCTGTCCTTGTTCATTCCTGAGTGTAGGCTGAACTAACTTTGGGAGAAATTTAGTTTATAGCTTAACTTTGAAACACAGGTGGTAACAGCCCTGTCCCAAAACAAACCCCATCCTGCCTGGAGACTAGACTGTCTTTGTAGGAGTAACAAATTAGCCAAAAGATTGGAAATTACCATTTGGTAGTCATGCGGCTGGAGGCTACAAGGTTCTGACCCTCCCCAAATTACTCCTGTGGCATAACATCACATTGTAAAACCTAAAATCAGTGCTTGCGGTATTATGAAGACCCTGCACTTGATAGATCAGCTGGCACCATGTAGATAGATAAACTGGCTCATCTGATCTTGTGGCCCCCACCCAGGAACTGATTCAGCACAAGAGGACAGCTTTGACTCCCTATAACTTTATCTCTGACCCAACCAGTCAGCATTCCTGACTCACCGGCCCCTACCCACCAAATTAAACTGATAAACTCTGATCCTCAAATTCTTGGGGAGACTGATTTGGGTAATAATAAAACTTGTCTCCCATGCAGCCAACTCTGCATGAATTACTCTTTCTCTATTGTAGTTCCCCTGTTTTGATAAATTGGCTCTGTCTAGGCAGTGGGCAAGGTGAACCCCTTGGGTTGTTAGAATACCAACCCTGGTCTTTTGATTGGAGAGTTTAATCAATTTATATTTAACATAATTACTGGTATGGTATGATTTACATCTGACATTTTGCTATTTGTTTTCTATATCTTAGGTCTGTTTTGTTCTGCAGTCTCTTCATTGTTGCCTTCTTTTGTGTTAGACATTTTCTGGTGCACAATTTTAATTTTCTAGTAGCTTTTTTATGGTATATTTTTGAGTTATTAACAATCAGTATAGAGACTGCCATTAGTACCAACTTAAATTCAATAGTATACAAATACTTTGGTTCCTTTAGACTCCATCTCCTTACATTTTGCTATTATCACAGGTTACATCGTTACACATTGTGTGCCAATTAAGTTAGATTTTTAATTATTGAATTATGCAGTTGTCATTTAATTCAGATACGAGCAAAATAGGAGATACAAACAAAAATATATTTATAATGTCTTTGAGTTTTACACATATACAAATGTAAATTATTACATTTACTGGTACTCTTGACTTCATTATTTGAATTGGTGTTGTTGTCTAATGTACTTTCATTTGAACCTCAAGGTCAGTAAGGAATAAGAGCTTAGGACTTCTCCTGTCTTTGGGAGCATGTGCACAGCTGCATATAGCCTGTGCATGCACAATGCCTTCTAGATTTCCAGGGATATGTTGGAGCTTTGCAAAGCCCCTATGGGTATCTCATTCTGCAGCTTTTTCTTTTAAGCTTTTTGGCTAGTTTATTATTTATCCCAACTTGTATCCATTGCCTCAGGCAGCTGTGATGCTAAAACATTAGACACACACACACTTCCCTGAGGCATTTAGCACTGGAGCAATTCAAGTAAGTTTGCATAAAGATAAGCTTTTGGAGTAGTGTTTTCCAGGGAACCACAAGACAGGTCAAATAATGGCAATCATTTGGGAATGAAGTCTGTTCTCCCTCAAGTGCCAGGAATATAGGCTGTGATTTTTTTTTAAAGACTACCATTGAAATAAAAAACAGAAGATGAAACTAGGGTAAGTTGAAACATGACAGAGCCCACTGTTCTTACTGATATTCAACAGTTTTTCTTGACTAAACTCTCCTCTGGTTGCTGCGAGCCTTTTGTTAATTCTCCAAGTTCTGAAAAAAAAAAATCAATTTTGGCAATTTTTGCTAGTTTCTTTTATTGCTTTTACGGAACGGTGAGCTTTCAGAGGTTCTTACTTCTCTGTTGTCACTAACGTCCTAACAGCATCCTGTGTTTTTGTTTTATGGAACATAATCACATTATATTGTATTGACTATAATCATTACTTTAGTAATTTAAGGAGTCATCAGTGTGAACAACGGTTATTTACATTATATGTATAAATCTACCTGTCCTAAATTCTTGTATTTGCTCAGAATTTAAGTGTAGCTCAGTTTCTGGTAGCTCAAGGTCAGTATTTATATGCAATCCATATTTTGACCTAAATATTGAACATCGTCTAATACTGCTGACTAATTTATGAACTATGATATAGATTAAGTTCATCTACCTGGAACTATTTTATAAATATCAAAATGAAATTAGTGTAGAGAGTTGAGCTACATGTAATTTGGACCACAAAACTAATTTCATGGCAATGTATGAAAAGCTTTAGTATTATAATCACAGTTAAAAATGCTTTCCCCGCCACCCACTCTTTAAATCAAACTCATACTATCAACAAAACACAGTATAATAGAAACTACTGCTAATACTTTATTTGGGAGCAAAATAAATTCAGAAATAACTGTGGAATGATGAGGAAGAGAACATAAGCCTAAAATTACTTGCAACTATTTTACTTGTCTCCATCTAATCTTTTAACTTTGTTGCTTTACTAGGAGATTGCATCCTTCAACAGCTCTTAATTTTTCTCTGGAGCGGAGAACAGCTAGCCATAAAACTAATTGCTTACCCTGAGTGACTATTAGTTGAACTGCTAATGGGAAGTTATGCTTGGAAATGTGGACACAAATGGGGGATTAATAAGTCTGAAAGCAGAGGCTATATCATATTATAATCTGCCTTTTCATTGTGTTGTCCCAGAATTCCATAAGACTTCATATTCTTTAGACAATCTATCATGTACATTTCTTCTGTATCAAAATATCCACTAGAAAGACATTGCATCCTTTATTTTAGGATAAAGGTAAACAGTGGCATTGTTCAAGAAGGAAGCGGAGATCTGCAATTTTTGAATAGCAATTCTTTCAATGATCAAAACATGTTTCTCGCATGAATTCAGAGTCATTCTGCAGTTCACAACTAAACTAACTAAACTGTCTGTTACACTGTGAAGCTTTCACTTCTTGCACTGCTAAAGGCCAAATTGATACATCCTCTCCCCGTCTTGCCGTAGAACTTTGTTAATCCCTCCATCACAGCATTGTTCACCTTGTATTATGGTGGCATGCTTGCCTGTCTCGTCAGTTACATTTTAAATGTATGTAAAATAAGAATCGACTCTTATTTATTTTTATATCTCACTCCAAGGGAATTTTCACAAATGCCATGAAAGAAAGGAGCAGGATTTGGTAAAAGAGTAATAGAGGTACTTATATAAGACTATATAGAGGACAAGATCCTTCCACAGAGAAGACATTTAAGCAGATTCCTAAAAAATAAGACAAAGCTAAAAAGATAAAGTCAAACTGAGTAAGTAGGGTCTGGGAAGTATTTTTAGGTTGAGGAAGCAGATCATGGAGTAGATGTAGGTTGAAAAGTAGATAAATGGGTTGTATGAAAATGCAAGGAGGCTGATGTGAATGTTGCTTTGTTTGTTCACAAAGGGAACAAGAGAAAGTTTGGCATGAGAAAAGTTCAGCAGCCTAATCATGCAGGTCTTTGGAACAATGATAAAAAATTTGATTCCAAATATTTATTCAAAGTGCAATAAATTGCAATTGAAGATATCAAGCAAGGGAGTGCAAAAATGTAATTTTCACTTTAAAGAAACCATTCAGGCTGTTAAGTGAGAAAGTATTAGGAATGGTGATATGGTTTGGCTGTGTTACCCACCCAAATCTCATCTTGAATTGTAGCTCCCATTATCCCCATGTTTTGTGGCAGGGACCCAGTGAGAGGTAATTGAATTATGGGGGCAGGTTTTCCCATGCTGTTCTCGTAATAGTGAGTAAGTCTCGCAAGATCTGACGGTTTTATAAAGGGCAATTCCCCTGCGTATACTCTCTTGCCTGCTGCCACATAAGACATGCCTTTGCTCCTCCTTTGTCTTCCACCATGACTGTGAGGCCTCCCCAGCCATGTGTAACTGTGAGCCCATCAAATCTCTTTTTCTTTATAATATAAATTACTCAGTCTTGGGTATTTCTTCTTAGCAGTATGAAAATTTACCAATACAAAGGAACATATTCCTCACAAAGTAAGAGACTAGTTAGCAGGCTCAGCAGTACCCTCAGTGTTGGATGGATGAGTATTCAGGCTAAGAAGGACTTGGAGTGAGGTGGATGGATATGAGATATGCCCTGTAGATACAGTAAGACTTGTAAATCAGGTGACTGGATGTGAGAATCAAGGGAGGGGATATGTTAAGACTGACTCTTGGATCTTGGGCTTGAGCAACTGGGTGATGCCATATCCTAAGATGAGGAAGGCCAGGCAAGGAGCAAAAATGAAGAAATAGATCAATTTTTCATATTGAAATGTCTTAAGTCTGGGATGGAGAGGAAAGGTGAAACATTCACATGTACATGTCTAGAGGTCAGATGAGAGGGTTACATTAGAGAGTCATCAGAATATGAATGTGATTAAAATCTATGGAGATAATGGGGTTGTTTAAAGCTAGAATAGAAGAAGTCTTGTCTTCAAGACCTGGGGCACTCTAACATTTACAAAGTAGTTAGAGGAAAAGACCAAAAAGGTGAGAGAAACACCAGAGGAGGACAATATTATAGAAGCCAAAAGAAGAGAGGTTTTCAAGTCACAATTTTATTCATTCATTAATTTATAGTGTAGCATTAAGCTCTGGGTCTGGTGTAAGAGGTCCCAGGTTCACATCCCAGCTCCACTATTCACCGTTTTTTGCCTCACTTCATACCCCATAAGATGTCATCAAGATTAAATTAAAACACACCTAAAGTATGTAGGACAATAGTCAATAAATGTTTATGGTCATTTTTACTATTTTTCATTCATTCAGTATAATTTATTACATAATTTATCCACAAAAGTAGAGTACTGACAACTGGTAAATATCACTAAAGAACGTGACATTTAGATGAAGTATTTGCCTGGGAAAGTTGACACTTTTCTTCTCAGTGGAATTAGGGAAATGAGATGTACAAGGTTAATAGAGACAATTTAGGATGAAAAAAGTAGTAGAAAGAAAAGAAAAGAAACATATATTTGAAAGAGCCTTAAAGGTAGTGAAGGTTATAAATTCTTCATTATGAGTAAATTACAAAGTGGAAGAAATCTGGTTAGATAGGCATGAACCTGACCATAAAAGAATTAGTTTGATATGTAAAGACATTAAAATTGGACCTTGAGATCATGGAGAATTGTGGAATAAATTTGAGGAGGAAGAGACTATAGCAAACAAAAGTGGTTAGCTAATACAATAGCCATTGACAGACTGTACTCTCCCCTATTTTCTGCTACCGAGACTGGGAAGACTGATTCTCAGTTTCAAGCATCTATTGCAACCAGAGATATCCACAGGATAAATTTCTGCACTGTGGAATGTAGGTCTTACCTGGTACAATGACTGGTTCATTGCCCAATTGCTGCAAAGCAAAGCATGTCGGACAATAACCTCTGCCTAGATTCATACTGGTACTAAGTCATCTTTTTATGGCTACGTTCTTACATAGGAGCAGACAATCAATGACTCCCATACCTTTGAAGAATGCCAGCAGTATTGAAAAGTAAGACAAAACAAATGAAAAAGTAAATAGTCATAGATTGAGGAACACAAAATAAATTACAAAAATGTCTTAATAGTGTTGTCAGATTCAAGAAGATACTTGACAAAGCAAGAAGTATGAGTTATGAAAAATGAGCAAATAATGTGAACAAGTTTCTTGAAATGGAAATATGATTTTCATTAAAAAATAATCAAAGGAGTAGAAACTAGTGTCAAAACGATTTCTCAGATTAAAGATAAAAAAGATAATGGATCAGAATATTGGCTTATGAAGATATATATGATCTTAGAAATGTTTTCTCTTTTGCCGTCTTCTTTAGGAAACTAAGGATATAACTATAGTAGCACTTAGGAAAAGATTAAGAAAGAGGAAGATGTGGAATCCATGAAATAGTGCTTTAGGAGGGCAGTGAGCTCTCCTGTGTATAATACGAGAATAGCAAACTTAAATAGCAACAAGTTGATATGGGAATATGAAGGTAGAAAGTTCTGGGAGGGAGATTTTTTTAGAAACAAGAAGCATTAAAACAGAAATAAAATTATGAATCTTTTAAGAAAAAGTGAGCATATTGTCAAAATGATTGATGGAGAATAAACATTTATGAATCCATTCTAACTTGACTATGATCATATCCCATTTTCAGTGCACAGAGGTTGTAATATTGGTTGTGTTTGACTCTGGAGTAAGCACTCTGAGTGATCATCATACTGTAAACATCCTTGAATGCTTCTTAACTTTTAGATTCCACTTGCAGATAAATCATATAAAGCCCAAGTATATTTATTGAACACAATGTAAATATTATCAGCCTTATACAGGGATATCTTATTTTATTGTGCTTCACTTTATTGCACTTGGTAGATATTGTGTTTTTTACAAATTGGAAGTTTGTGGCAAGCCTGTATCAAGCAAGTCTATCAATGCTATCTTTCCAACAATATGTGCTCAATTTTTGTCTTGGCGTCACATTTTGGACTATTTCAAATGTCAATATGATTATTCATATATTTCAAATTTTGCCATATTATTATATCTGTTATTTTGATCTGTAATCAGTTATCTTTGATGTTACTGCTGTAATTGTTTTGAGGAACCACAACCAGCACGCATATAAGACAGCAAACTTAATCCATAAATGTTGTGTGTTCTGACTCCTCCCCTGATCAGCCATTTACCCATCTCTCTCATGCTTCTTGGGTCTTCCTATTCTCTAGACACAAAAATATTGAAATGAGACCAGTTAATAATCCTACAATGGCCTCTAAGTGTACAAGTGAAAGGGAGAATCACTCATCTCTTACTTTAAATCAGAAGCTAAAAATGATTAAGCTTAGTGAGGAAGGCATGTTGAAAGCCAAGAGAGGCCAAAAGCTAGGCCTTTTGCACTGAACAGTTAGCCAAGTTGTGAATGCAAAGGAAATGTTCTTGAAGAAAATTAAAAGTGCTACTCCTGTGAACATATAATGATAAGGAAATGAAACAGTCTTACTGCTTATATGGAGAAACTTTTGTGGTCTAGATAGATCAAACCAGACACAACATTTCCTTAAGGTAAAGCTAAAGTAGAGCAAAGCCCTGACTCTTTTCAGTTCTATAAAGGCTGAGAGAGGTGAGGAAACTGCAGAAAGAATATTGGAAACTAGCAGAGGTTGGTCCATGAGATTTAAAGAAAGAAGTTGTTTTTATAACATAAAATGCAAGGTGAAGCAGCAAGTTATCCAGAAGATCTAGCCAAGATAATGGATGAAGGTGACCATGCTAAAAAATAAATTTTCCATGTAAACTAAACAGCCTTATATTGGAGAAAATGCCATCTAGGATATTTACAACTATGGAAGAAAAGTCAGTGTCCAGCTTCAAAGCTTCAGAGGTCAGGCTGACTTTCTTGTTAGGGGCTAATGCAACTGGAAACTTTAAGTTGAAGCAAATGCTCATTTAACGTTCTGAAAATGCTAGGGTCCTGAAGAATTACACTGAATTTGCTCTACCTGTTCTCTGTAAGTTGAACAACAAAACCTGGATGGCAGCACATCTATCTATTTACAACATGATTCACTGAATATTTTAAGCCCACTGTTGAGACCCACTGCTCAGGAAAAAAAAAGATTTCAAAATATTACTTCTTATTGACAATGTACCTCGTCAGCCAAGAGCTCTGATGGAGATATACAAGGATGTTGTTTTTGTGCCTCTGAACATACTAGCCATTCTACAGCCCATGGATTAAGGAGTAATTTCTAATTTCAAGTCTTATTGTTTAAGAAATATATTTTGTAAGGATATAGCTATCATAGATAGTGATTCCTCTGATGGATCTATGCAAAAAAAAAGTAAACATCTTCTGGAAAAGATTTATCATTCTCAGTGCCATTAAGAACAGTGGTCATTCACTGGAGGAGGTCAAAATATCAACATGAACAAAAGTTTGAAAAAAGTTGATTTCAACATTCATGAATGACTTTGAGGGGCTCAAGACTTCAATGGAGGAAGTAACTGCAGATGTGGTGGAAATAGCCAGGAAACTAGAATTTAAAACGTAGCCTGAAGATGTGAATGAATTACTGCAATCTGAAGATAAAACTTTAACAAATGGAAAGTTGCTTCTTATGAATAAACAAAGAAAGTGGTTTCTGGAGATGGAATCTGCCCCTTGGGATGATGTGAACAATGTTGAAGTGACAACAAGGGACATAGAATGTTGTATAAACTTAGTTGATAGAGCAGTGGCAGAGTTTGGGAAGACTGACTCAAATCTGGAAAGAAGTTCTACTGTGGGTGAAATGCCATCAAGCGGCATCACATGCTACAGAGAAATCTTTTGTGAAAAAAAAAAGAATCAATTAATGCCAAAACTTTAGTCTTATTTTAAGAAATTGTCCCAGCCACCCCACCTTTCAGCAACCACAACTCTGATCATTCAGCAGTCAACAACACTGAGGCCAGACCTTCCACCACTAAAAAGATTATGGCTTGCTAAAGGCTTAGGTGATTACTAGCATTTTTCAGCAATAAAGTATTTTTAAATTAAGGTATGCATGTTGTTTCATTAGATATAGTGCTATTACACATTTAATAGACTGTAGTATAGTGTAAATATAACTTTGATATGTACCAGGAAACAAAAAAACGTGTGACTCACTTTATTGCAATACTTACTTTATTGCAATGGTCTGGAGCTGAACCTCCAGTATCTCTGAGGTATGACTGTAATGTAAAAGTATAGATGTAGCTGCAGCAATGAAGAGGTTGAAGGTGAGAACAAGAGGTAAAAGGAAAGTTGGCAGAATTAAAGGCTTCATCTTACAAAAGAAATTCTAAGTAAGTTTAACTGAACAAGAAAGGAAGAATTAACTTACCCTTTAGTAAAAGAACTGACAAGTAAAAAACTGACAGTAATGTTTATGGTTACATTAGAAGGTCAGAGGGAAAGTAGTGTTGTGATTTGCTAAATCCTAACATAGTATATTAGAAGATAATAGAATATGTATTCATTTTATAAATAAAGGAAATAGTGCTATAATTTTTTATTCATTGCAATAGAAAAGAACCAAACAATTGAAAATGTGTTTGCCAGCCTTTCCCCACATGCCAGCAGGATTGGGATTGGTGAAACGTTGCTTTTTATTACATGTCATACTAGAATCTGATTTTAATTGTGAGCTTTTACTAGTGGGATAGTTTTTTTTTTTTTTTAAATCTTAAAAATGACTTTTTTTTTTTCCTGTAATGATAAGTAAGTATAAGAGGGAGGATGGATTTTTGATCATTCCCAGATTTTGGCCTTGCTAGGTAGGAAACAAGCAGGCTTGGAGATGATAAAGGAAAGAATTAGGGGGACATTGAGGTAGCAATATTAAGTAGGCCTATAGATAACCAGGTTCTGAGCAGTGGAGAGAAATTTGGGCAGGGGTACATATTTTGGAGTCATCAGCACATAGATGTTAATTGAGGTCATGCAAATGAATGAGGTCACTCAGAGGATAAGAGCAAAAGAGACTAAGACTGGAGACTCCTAATTTATGAAGAAAAGAAGAAAGATGAGTCTGTAGGTAGAAGAAAGCAGGAATATAACAAAAATCAGTAGAAGGGGCACATACTCAAAATTTTCCACTTGTAGCTTTTCTTTTTCTTTTCTTTCACTATAATTTGCATGTACATGATTATGCAGTTTCTTACTTTCTGGTTATACCAAGTAAAAACCTCATGTTCTGGAGTTGCAAATGATAGTAAATCTATTACACATGGGCATCAAAGAAAAATAAGTATTTGGCAGTCATTTTATTCAGCAAAAGCTAACATTTATTAAACACTTGTGTACCACGTGTTTCTAAATGCAGTAAACCATTCAATTCTCACCACAATATATGAAAACGTTATTATATTATTGATTTAGAGTTGGAGAAACAAAGGCACAAAAAACATGATTACTATAATTCTAAAATCCAGTAAACATCTTTCTTCCCATACTAATGTATTATCTGCATTTTTTCTCAGATCCAGTATCCTAAACCTCATAGTTCATTGAAGTATTAATTTAGTCCAATGACTTCTACTTCTGTACCCCTTGAAAAACCTTCTTTACTGTAAACACTGGTCCTGGTCATGATGCCAAAATTCAAACTCCACGTTCCCAGGCAATGATAACAATCCCCTACCTTTCCATTACTCCCATGTCTAACTTCCACTAATTGCCCTCTGCGAACTCCTTAGAGCATCTCATCTCATAGTCTCTGCTATTTATTCTGTCTGTCTGAACCCTCATGGTTTTCCTGCAACGTCTGGACATCATGGGAAATTGGCTTTATGGCTCTTTTATTATACATTTTTTCCACAATTTGACTTTTCATACCCTCCTTGGATGATCAGATTGCACTCTCCACTTGAGAACTTGTTTTTATATATACTAATAGTTTTCTCTAGGATAGTAAAGTTAACAGTTGACCTAACATTGATTTAAATGTCACAGTGAATGGTAGTCACCTATGTGATTGTTAATTTTGTGTGTCATCTAGACTGGGCCATGGAATGCCCAGATATCTGCTTAAACAGCATTGCTGGTTTAGTTGTAAGGATGTATTTAGAAGAGATTAGCATTTGAATCCACAGACTGGGTAAATCTGAGTGCCCTCCCCAGTGTGAGTGGGCATCAACCAATCCACTGAAGATCTGAATAGAACAAAAAGGCACAAGAAGATGAATTTGCTGTCTGTCTGCCCAACTGTTGAGCTGGGACATCCATCTCCTCATCTTCTCCTGCCCTCAGCATTCCTGGTTCTCAGATCTTCAGACTGTAGCTGGCATCAACACCATTAACTTTCTCCTTCTCAGGCATTTAAACTATACTACGGGTCTCCAGGTTGCAGATGGCAGCTCATGGGACTTCTCAGCCTTCATCATCACTGAGCCAATTCCTTATAATAAATCTTACCTATTGGCTCTTTTTCTCTGGAGAACCCTATTACATCCAATATACATTAACAAAATTGATATTTTTGCTTTTTCTTCCACATTTCCAGGCTTGAAATATGTATTGCTATTAATTATAACATTAATGGTTTTGACAATTTCACATTTCTTTTTTTTTTTCTTCTTTTTTTTGAGACGGAGTCTCACTCTATTGCCCAGACTAGAGTGTGGTGGTGCGATCTCAGCTCACTGCAAGCTCTGCCTCCTGGGTTCATGCCATTCTCCTGCCTCAGTCTCCTGAGTAGCTGGGACTAAAGGCACCTGTCACCATGCCCGGCTAATTTTTTTTATTTTTTGTATTTTTAGTAGAGACAGGGTTTCACTGTGTCAGCCGGGATGGTCTCGATCTCCTGACCTTGTGATCCACCTGCCTTGGCCTCCCAAAGTGCTGGGATTACAGGTGTGAGCCACCACGCCAGGCCAATTTCACATTTCTTAGTATGAACTCAATTTGACATTTATATACAGCATTGTGAGCATTTGCTGCAGCCATTTGAAACTCATGCTGGGTGTTATTTCTGTTACTCCCCTACATTCTTTTTGTATCAGAGCTTACTCATTCTGGAAGTTTATTTATTATCAGTATTAATCTGATACATCCCTTGCCTGCCTGGACATATATTTAGTTCACATTTTTTCAGAAAGTATATGTGTAAGGGTAAGCTTTACACCCTAACTCTTTCCAATAGTTTTCTATTGCCCTCACACTTAAATAGCACCTTGAACTCTTAAAGAATTCATAGAAAGCACCCCCCCCACACACACACCCCACTATCAGCACCACCTAGCGTTTAATGATCTAAAGGTATTACTTAGCTCTTTGTAAATAAATGCTTCTAATATTATTTTTTCTTCTGGACGAAGATCTGTCATTCTTCCAATGTCCTAGAAAATTTTTTATCTCCAGAATTTGTCACATATTGACATATTTTTTATTAATTTTGCTTGTTACACAGAGGGTTCTCCAAATATTCAGAAAATATTTTTGCCCATTCACAAAAAGCATTTTTCTAGTATATATTCTGTTATTGCTCCCATAGTCTTACTTCTAGCCTCTTCTTAGAAATAGCAATGAACTATATGCTTTTTTCTCTATTCTCTGTTGTATCTTTTTATTCACCAAGTTATTTTTTTGTTTTTTTTTTGCACTTTTCCTTTGTATTTAGAGAAAAAATTTAAGGTTTTCCTCCCTTTCTCTGACACACTGATCTATTGTTTTATTTTATTGACCACTTCCAATGCTCATTTTAAGTACCTCTGTTTCTTTGTTCTCTCTGATTAGTTTTCTTTCATGCATTTCTCACTTTTTTCATTTTTAATTTGTCTCTGTTTCCTTTGTGTCCTTCTCTTGTTTTATTTAAATTATTTTCCTTTATATGTTGTTTTGTATGTACAGCAAGTGATATCTTGAATTTTATTGACAGTACAATGTGTCATTTTCTAAATGTATTTCTGTTTCTTAAAAAAAATACTTTTCAAAAACTTGTTTTTTTCATTATTTGTTTTTTGTTTGTTTGTTTTTGAGACGGAGTCTTGCTCTGTTACCCAGGCTGGAGTGCAGTGGCGCCATTCTGGCTCACCGCAACCTCCAGTTCCCTGGTTCAAGCAATTCCCTTGCCTCAGCCTCCCGAGTAGCTGGGATTACAGACGCCCACCACCACGCCTGGCTAAGTTTTTTGGCTTTTTTATTAGAGACGGGATTTCACCATGTTGGCTGGACTGGTCTAGAACTTCTGACCTCAGACAATCTGCCCACCTTGGCCTCCCAAAGTGTTGGGATTACAAGTGTGAGCCACTAGGTCCGACCACGTTGCTTGTTCTTAAAGGAGGCTGGACCTTTCCAGGTCAGATGTTAGCCCAAATCACTGCGGGTGTTTTTCCTTAGTTCTTCATACATTCATCTGGGTATTACTGGCTTTAGTTAGTTATTTTTGGAAAACTGATGTTCGTAGCTCCTGGACAAATTCCTGGTAGTTTCTAGTCTTTTAGCTAGAGTAAATCTGTGGACCTATGCAAACACACTTCTGATGACCCTACCTAGCTGGAAATTAGTTGAAGATAATCTGAAATTAGTTGTATTCATTCTCTTGCCAGAAAGAGGTTGGATTGTGGATTTCTGAAAGTAATCTGGGATCATTTCAAGGTACTTGGTTTTGAGAAGTTGAAAATGCAATTTTAATGTTCCACCAGTTATATTTTTTCCATTAGCTAATTATGTAATTTAATAAACATATATTGAATGAGTGTTATCTGCCATGTAATTCGCTGGGGATATACAAAAAAATTATCAAATTTGCTTCTTGCCATCAAGAAGCCTACATTTTTCAGAGTGGTACAATAATAATCAAGTACTTACATATCATATCATTCCATTTTATTTCATCATTGGCCTTATCAGTACCTAAGACCAATGATGATATTTTCTAATTTATTTCTTATGTATTGTCTCTCTCTTCCCAAGAAATAATGTTCCATGAAAGTCTCTTTTTATTGTTGTTGTTACTAGATTGCTTTCTGCATGTCCAATGTTTGGAACACAGTTGGAACTTCATACGTTTTTGTTGAATAAATGAACTTAAAAAATATCTGGAATAATTACAGATTTATGTTAGTGCTTGAAGGAAGCAAATAGGCTGTTATGATGAAAATAAATTTTATGTAAGAATAGCTTAGAAACCTCTTTATGTTGAAATGGCATACAAGTCTTAAAACCTTAAAAAATAAAATTGGGGTCATAAGGGAGAGAAAGGAAGGAAGGAGGAAGATAGGGAGATAGGAACAAAAGGAGAAAGAAAAAACTGAGGTGTCGAAGGTGACATTAGAGAACTTAAAACTTTTCTCAGTGGTTTAAGAAATCACTGATGAACATTAAGCATGGGTGTTAAAGGACCCTGAGTGTTAGAAACAAACAGGCTTCTTGTACATCTAGTATTACACTAACCATTTATCTCATTTAATGTAGTGGGAACTTCATTAAGTCCCCTAAAACTGAGATTTCCAATCCATTTAAGCAGGTTATACTAGGGGTGTGTGTGTGTGTGTGTGTGTGAGAGAGAGAGAGAGAGAGAGAGAGAGAGAGAGATTTAACAGAAAACCCTTGCTCATGAAGCACTTGAGGATTCTATATGGTACCAGTAGAGAGCATTTGCCAACACACTAGTGGCCAAAGAGATCACTTCTTTAGATAGCCATGAATTAATTGACTTAAAATCATGACAATCATGTCACAGTGAATATACTGAGTACATTAGTAGGGAGAGTGATCACCCATCCTGTATCTGTAGTCCCAATATTGCATCCAATATTTATAGTTGTCTTTCCTGCCTTCACTTTATAGTATTTTCCACGAATTTCCTGAAGGTTGGAGCTGTTATGAAGAAAAGCTGGTAATACATACAATGTGAACTCAGTAACAAAGCAGGATTTAAAGTCTCTTTCATGAATTCCAGGATTAGATTCTTCTGACAAGTAGTCTTGGGAGACGTTCTCAGCTTGACATCATTACATGACACTATGGAAGAAAATAAAGACATACAAGTGCCACTGAACCACCATTTTCAGTTTATCACTGGAATTTGTATTTGTAATTTTTTAGCCTACTTTTTGAATGATTTCCCATGGGAAACAAAAGACTTGAGATTCATATATAAGAAGCCTGTTTAAGTGAGGTATTTGAAATAAGCTAATTTCTAAACATTTACTCTAATACTGACTTTAGATTTTCTGGAAGCAGAGGCAAAGATTAAAAAATTGGATTTTGTGATTTGTTTTTCCTTATTTTTTTCTAAGTCAAATGTTTATTTTATGGTTTTATATGGGGCAAAGAGAAATCGAATAAGGAAACTTTTCACGCTCTGGTTTCTCAAGAAGAAAATGTTGCTCAAGTGTATGATTCTAATATCAACTATCAGCAAAGGCAGAGGGTACAACAGTGAATCATTTTAAAATATAGTATTTTTACCATCTTTATTTTCTTCAATCAGACATGTATTCATGCCTTTGATAGGCCAGGCATATGATAGTTTTCAGAGCTACAAAGTAAATTAATATATGATCTATGTTATTTGATAAATATTTATAAAGAGCCTAAACATTCAGTAAAATGTTAAAACAAAGTTTAGAGTCTGGTGAAGGTCCTTATGGGTTCTTTAATAAATTTGAGGGTTAGATTTGTCTTCGTTTAACTATTTCAAGCAGTTAGAAAAGATCTTCATCTTAACCATTCTCAGAGATCTTTAGTTATTTGTGTTGATTCAAGTTTCTGTTACCATATTCCTTCTATTTTAAAAATTTATTTAGCATTTCTTTTAATGCAAGTCTGCTAGTAATAATACTCCTATTTTTTTTTTTGTCTTTAAAAGTCTTTATTTCACCTCTCATTTTGAAAGATATTTTTGGATATACTCACACTATTTATCTTGAAATGTATTGTCTGAAAGTATTAGTCATTCCAGCCTTACGTTTTCTGTTTGCATGAAATACCACTTTCCTTTAGCTTTACTTTAGCCTGTATTTTACCCATATTTTTAGATTTGTATTTTTTATTTATACATGATATTTGTATGTATTCATGAGGTACATGTGAAATGTTATATGCATAGAATGTGTAATGATCAAGTTAGGGTATTTACGATATTCATCACCTCAAGTATTAATTCTTTCTTTGTATTAGGAGTATTTCAAATCTTCTCTTTTAGCTATTTTGAAATATAAAATACATTGTTGTTAACTATGGTCACACTACTCTATTTACTACTACATAATAGTAGTAGTAGAAATACACAATACATTCTTGTTAACTACAGCCACACTACTTTATCAAATACTCTGCTACTGTATACTAACACTTATTTGTTCTATCTAACTGCATGTTTGTACCTATTAACCACCCTCTCTTTACCCCTCTCGCTAACACATCCTTCCCAGCCTCTAGTATCTATCATTCGACTCTCTGCTTCCATGATATTAATCTTTTTTAGTTCCCACATATGAGTGAGAACATGCAATATTTATCTTTCTGTGCCTGGTTTACTTCACTTAATATAATGACCTCCAGTTCCATCCATGTTGCTGCAAACGACATAATTTTTTTAGTGGACAAATAGTGTGTATGTGCATTTTATATATATATAAAATAAATATATATATAAATTATATATTTAATTTTCTTTAACGATTTATCCATTGATGAACACTTAGGGTGATTCCATATCTTTACTAATGTGACTAGTGCTGTGTGTTTACATCAATGGGGTTCAGGTATCCTTTTGATACACCAATTTCCTTTCTTTTGGATAAATACCCTGTAGTAGGATTACTAGATCATATGGTAGCTCTATGTTTAGCTTGTTGAAAAATATCTATACTGTTTTCCACAGAGGCTGTACTAATTTACATTCCCACAAACAGCATATAAGAGTACCATTTTCTCCATATCTTCACCAGCATCTGTTGTCTTTCGTCTTTTTAATAATAGCCATTCTAACTGTGCTAAGATCATAGCTCATTGTGGTTTTGATTTGCATTTTCCTGATAATTAGTGATGCTGAACAGTTTTTTATATACCTTTTGGCTCTTTGTATGTTTTCTTTTACGAAATTTCTATTCATGTGCTTTGTCCATATTTTAATGGGATTATTTGTTGGTGTTTTTGTTACTGTCGGGTTGAGTTCCTTGTATATTCTGGATATTTAGTCCTTTGTCAGATGAACAGTTTGGACATATTTTTCCCATTCAACAGGTTGTCTTTACACTCTGTTGATGGTTTCTTTTTCAGTGCAGAAGCTTTTGTGTTTAATATAGTCTGATTTGTCAATATCTGATTTTGATTGCTGTGGTTTTGAAGTTTTAGCAGTGAAATCTTCACCCAGACCAATGTCCTGAAGTGTTTCTCCTGTGTTTTCTTCTAGTAGTTTTATAGTTTCAGGTCTTATATTGAAGTCTTTAATCCACCTTGAGTTAATTTTTGTGTATGTTGACAGATAGAGGTCCAGCTTTATTCTTCAAGTTTTTTCCTCTCTGTGCCTCTAATTGGAAAATGCATAGTTTACTAACTTTTAATGTCTTCTTCATTATGCTCTTTAGTCCATCTTTTATATATGTATATATACATATATTTATATTTAAAGTGTACATATTACATTTTTCACTTTCAGAGTTTCTTTTTCTTACTTTATTATACTTGTTGGTACCACAAGTACAATATTGAACAGAATTATGATAGCACTACACTTGCTTTATTGCTGACCTTATAGGAAAAGCTTCCAAAATTTTATCATTACATGATGTTTTCATTAGATAAGAGAAGTTTTTTTTAATCTAATTTTCTAAGGATCTTTATATGAATAGGGGATATTATTTATCAAATGATTTTTCTGAACTTATTGAGAAATCGTGTTTTTGTTTGAGATAGTTGTAGGTTCTGTGGCAGTTATAAGAAATAACCAAGAGATTCCATTTTTTCTTTTTTTTACCCAGTTTCCTCTAATGATAACATCTTGCAAAACGATAGTACAATATCACAACCAGTGTATTGATATTATATTGATATTAATACAGTCAAGATACAGAACGTTTCCATTGGATGCCACAACAATCATCCCTCTATAGCCACAGTATCTTTCATTCCACCCCCACACTCTTTGTAACCTCTGGCAATTTCTAATCTTTCTACTGCTTTTACAATGTTGACAATTCAAGAATGCTGGATAAATGGAATCTTATGGTATATAAACTTTGGGAATTGGCTTTATTTTTTTATTTTTTTATTTTTTTGGCTTTGGGAATATGACTTTTCCACGATCCTCTGGAGATTCATGTATCTTGTTATATTTGCTAATGGTTTGTTATTTTATATCCTGAGTAGTAGCTTAGGGTATGGATGTACCATAGTTTATCCACTCATTGAAGGAAATTTGGATTTTTTCCTATCTGGATCTATTATAAACGTGCTATGAACATTTATGTACATGTTTTTGTATAAAATAAGTTTTTATTTTTCAGGGATAAATTATGGTGTGTAATTAATGAGTTTTTGATTTGTCAAATGATTTTTCTGCATCAACTGATATGAACATGTGGTTTAATTCTTTAGCCTGTTAATATGATGTTGTATATTAATTATTCTTTGAATATTAAGCAAACCTTGCATATTTGGAATAAACCATCTATGTATTGAGATGTTATCATTTAAATAATTTATTCTGTTATTGTAGTGGATTATATTCCTGTCTTGAATAAACTCAATGTGGTTGTAATAGGATGTCCCTTTTCTATACTGTTGGGCTTATTTTGTTAATATTGTTAATATTTAATTTAGGAATATTACATCTATATTTTTGAGTAAAATTGTCCTATAATTTTCCTTCTTAAAAATTCTTTTGATGTCAGATATGTTATAAAGTTCATGTTGACCTTATAAAATGGGCTGGAAAGTATTCCTCCCATTTCTATTCTCTGGAAGAATTTGCCTGTGTTTGTCATTATTTCTTTCATATATGTTTGGCAGAATTCACTGGTGAATTCTTTTTAGTCTTGGTATTTTGTGTTTTTCTAGAAATTTGTCATTAGTTTCTAGATTTTAATTTTTATTGCTTTGAAGTTATCATGATCGGTTCATATTATATTGTTTAATGTCTATGGTATTAGTAATGTAACTCTTTTCAGTACTGGCTATTTGAGATATCTCTCTGAAATTTTCTCTCTCTCTCCCTGTCTCTGTCTCTCCTCACCCCACCACTTCTCCCTCTTTGTTGATCAACATTATAAGGGAATTATCAATTTTATTAATGTTTTTAATATGCTAACTTTTTTTTGGTTTATTATATTGTCTACTTGTTTTCTATTTTTATTTTCTCTTCTTTATTAAATTTTCCTTCTACTTTGTTGAGTTTAATTTGATGTTATTATAACCTCTTGAGAAGGATTCTTAGATCATTGTTTTCTGCCTTTCCTTTTATATATTAAATGAATTTAAAGCTAAAATTTCTCAGTAAGCAGCATCTCGCTTGCCCAGATATATAATACTTTTACTCATATTCAGCTAAATATATTTTAAATTTTTATTAGAATTTATTTTCTGAAGTATGTTTCTCTAGAAATATGTTCCTTAGTTTCCAAACATATGAGGATTTCAAAGTTAATTTTGTTTTAATTGAATTCTCGATTAATTTCACTGTGATTTAGAAATGTACTATTCATTACTTAAATTTTATGACATGTTGAGATCTTATTTCTAGCAAATAATAAATTTTGTTAAATATCTTATGGTCACTTAAAAAACCTATTTTCTGTAGTTATTAGGTGAAGTATGTTCATTAGAATGAATCTGTAACTCTGTAGTCTGGATCATCTATATGCTTACTTTTTTACTTTTTAATCTGCTTGTTCTATAAATTACTAAGAAGAGGCTTAGTAAAATCTTCCAAACTTAAAAGTTTGATTGTTTTTCCTTACAGTATTGTCAACTTTTTCTATATGTGTTTTAGCCTATGTAATATGTCCACATACATTTAAAATTGTCATGATTTTTTGTTGGCTTCACCTTTTTATCATTTTAATCTTTACATTCAACTTGTCCTCCTTGTAAACAACATATAGGCTCATTTAAAATTGCATTTTTACAATACTTTAGATAATTTAGTTTGTTTACATTAAATGTAATTATTTCAATATTTAAATTTAAATCCATAATATTGCTATTTGCTTTATATTTGTTCTACCTATACCATGTTACTTTTTCATTTTTCTTATTTACAACTCATTAAATATCTTATTCTTCTAATTTGTTACATGTTAACTAGCCTTTAGTGTAGATAAAATATAAATATAAATACAGCAAATCTACTTTTACTCTTTCTTTGTCAGTGAATTTACTTTAGAAAACTAACTTGACTTAGGCTCCTGAAAGTGAATCCTGCATTGATAGTTGTTTTCTTTTGTTCACTATTTCTACACAAAGAAGTCAAATATTAGGTTGTTTCAGTTGTTTTATGAAGGTATTAATATTTCTATTTTTTACCTACTTTTAAGATTTCCTCTCTCCACCCTTATTATTCTACTATTTTATTATGATGTATATAGGAGGTTTATTACATATTTTTAAATCTCATTAGAGAAGAAGATTATTTCTCATCATTTTAATATCTCTTCTCAAGTTTGAAGAATTTTCCACCATTATCTTTTCAGTTATTAGTCCTAACCCATCCTCATTCTCTTCTCTTTTTCTTAGGCTCCCACTACACAGATAGCAATTTTATAGACAGATTGCAGTAGAGTTGATCATATCTAAGACCTTTTTAGTTCCACCCAGTATGACTCTGGCCTTCACCATGTGGCTTGCTAAGCCAATGGCATGTTAGCAATGTTTATGCAAGCAGAGGCTTGAAGAAGTATTTGTGACCATTCCATTTCAATATTTATGCCAGGGTGACTGGTAGCAGACTACCCCTTATGTTTTTGACAACCATAAAAAAACACAAAATATACAAAGAAAAACTTTCAGTATTGGAAGACAGGTTCCACAAGTCTGTGATCCATGAAAGAGGAGAGATTAGGAAAATTCCCTGGCTCTCTGCCTTAGGACAGTATTCCAACTGAAGAACGGATTTCTGGAGATTGAGGTGACTCTGACCATCCTAATGAGTGAGAAGATAGCTATCAGAGTTCGAGGCAACTGATGCAGCTGGAATCTGTAGGACAGGACCTGAGACAAAAGGGATACTGAATCAGGGTTATCTCAAAGGTCTACAGGTGGCTTCCCCATGAGTCCTGGACTGAAAGCTAGGTTTTACATGGAAGGAGTAATACAATACCTGACTTACCAGATACCTGTTCTATAGGGTTGAGAATGGAAAATTGATATTAGCAGTCAGTTACTGATGTGGAACATGTAGATACTGGCTAGCCAAAGTATATTTTTAAAAAATGTTATCCCTTATTAACACCCTGGAGATACTAGAAAGGCTATTCTTTAGGAGTAAAGACAATGCCCTATAGTAAGCTCTTCTTTTAGCCTCATCCTAATAAACTTTAAAATTAAGTCTGAATTAGAGAGGACAGAGTTGTAGATTGAGTCTGTCAATGAGAGGATGTCAGAAATTTTGGGGGGATTTTTGTGGATCCATTCTTACAAAACATAAAAATAAAGGCTACAGGAGTGTAAGTTTTTTTTGGTTTTTTTTTGTTTTCTTTTTTACCAGTAACTCAATTGCCTATTAAAACAAAATGAATAACAATTTTAAGAGAATATTTGAATGAAAATCTAGAACATCTACAGTTTATCTTTTACTATGTCCAGTGCACAGTTGATATTTACTATCCATGCAAAGAAACAGAAAAATATAATTAATAGTCAAGGGGAAAATCAATAGAAGAAGACCTTGATGTGTTCCAGGTGTTGGATTTGGCAAGATGTTTGATTTAGCAAGCAAGACTTTAAAGCAACCAATATCAATATTTTAAATAATCCAATAATGCCCAAATAATCTAAGGAAAATATAATCGTAATAGAGAAAGAACAAGTAATGTGTGCAAAACAATTAAAGTTATATGAAAGCACCTTAAAAGCATGATAACTGAAATTATATTTTTTCTTTACAGCTGCAAAGGCATATTAAAGATAGTAGAAGAAATTGTTAGTAAACATGATAAGCAATCTATGGAAATAACTTAATCTGAATAAAAAGGGGAAGAAAAAGGAAAAATGAAGCAAGCCCTCAGTGACCTGTAGGAAAGTATCAAGCAATTTAACACTAGTAAAATTAGAATCTCAAAAGAAAAAAGAGAGAAAAGGAAATAGAAAAACTCTGTAAAAAATAATGGCTTAAACATAGTTTATTTATACTAATAGTAATAATGACAATAGACAATGATACATATATTAATAATACATATTAATGATACACATATTAAAGATTCTCAGCTAGTCCCAAATACAATACATATGAGAAAAATCACCTCTATGCACATGGCAGTGAAAATGCTTTAAACAAATCACAAAGGTAAGATCTTATAAGAAAGCAAGGGAATGAAAAGTCAGTGATATATACTGAAACTCTAATGATGATTAACACTGATAATACATTGAGATCGAGGTGGTGGGCGAAAAGCAGCAAAAAAAAAAAAAAAAAAAAAGATTTTTTTAACTGTCTCAGACTAATTTAAGTAAAAATAACAATATTGTGAGGTAGAGCTTATAAATACAGCATATGATTAAGAGAACACAAAACTGTAATCCCAGAACTTGGGAGGTCAAGGCAGGAGGATCACTTGAGGCCCGGAGTTTGAGACCAGCCTGGTGATGTGGCATGTGCCTGTAGCCCCAGCTTCTCAGGAGACTGAGGCAGAAAGATTGCTTGAGACTGGGGTGGAAGCTGCAGTGAGCTGTGGTTCCACCACTGCACTCCATCCTGAATGACAGAGCAAGACATTCTCTTTCTCTCTTAAAAAATAAAAAAAAAAAAAGATAATATAAGAAAAAGAAAAAGAAAATAGGACAAAAGATACAAGTGTGGGTAAACAGAATTATGACATTATTAGGTTATCACTTTTAGAAAGCATGATGTGTGAAATTTCAGGTATGAAATAAGAGGAAGTATCAAATAGGAATTGTAAAGAGTCAGGTATGAAATGTAAAATAATACAATATTGACACTAATGAGATGTTGTTACAAATATATTTATTTACAAATGCGTATTATTCACTTCAGAGTACATACTGAAAGTATTTTAAAAGGTGTAGCTAAATTTCTGGTAGTGTGGAAATAAAATAAAACACTAAAATATTATCAATTAATGCAAAAAAGACAACAAAGAGCCATAACACAAAATAATAACAAGAGTAGAAGAGACCAGTGGAAAACTAGGTACAAGATATTTTCCTTAAATTAGAAGGTGTCAATACCTAATTAAATATAAATGAATTAATTATTCTCATTAAAAGGAACAGATTATTAGAATATTCAAAAATGCACAACTTACTACATGAGTTGGAAGCATACAGTTTGTAATAATAAAGCTCATAAAGCCATATTGGTATCAGAAAGATGACTATAATGCAAAGAGTATTATGAGTCTAAAAAAGAAACATTTTATAAAAATGAAAGAGGCGATTTACCAGGAAAACATAACAATGTTTTTGACTTTTTAAATTTGCATGTGGATGTCCAATTATTCCATCACTATTGTTGAAAAGAGTATCTTTGCTCCATTGTAATTATAATTTTTTTTGATTCTTTGTAAAAAAAAGAGTTGACTATATTTATATGAGTCTATGTTATGTGGGTTTGGGCTTTCTAGTCTGTTCCATTCATCTATTTGTCTACTCTTTCAGAGATACCACACAGTTTTGATTATTGTTACTTTAGAGTAAGTTTTAAAGTCAGGTAGTGTCAGTTCTCTGACTGTGTTCTTCTTCAGTATTGAGTTGACTATTCTGGGTCATAAAAGCTTTAGAATCAGGTTGTTGATATCCACAAAATTACTTGCTGGGATTTTTTAGTTGGATTGCACTGAATCTATAGATCAAGTTGGGGAAAACTGACATTTTGACAATATTGAGTCTTCCTACACATGAAATATGGAAAACCTCTTCATTTATTTAGTTTTTTGATAGTTTTCATCAGAGTTTGGTACACGTTTAGTTGGATTTATATCTAAATATTTCATTTTGGGGGCTGCTAATGTGAATAACAATTTGCTTTTATTTTCAAATTTCACTTGTTCATTGCTGCTGCATAGAATAATTATTGACTTTGAATATTAACCTTGTAGTTGGCATTCTTTTTTCCCCAGAGACGGAGTTTCTCTCTGCTGTCCAGGCTGGAGTGCAGTGGTGCCAGCTTGGCTCACTGCAACCTCTGCCTCCTGGTTTCAAACGATTGTCCTGCCTCAGCCTCCTGAGTAGCTAGGACTACAAGTATGCACCACCACACCTGGCTAATTTCTGTATTTTTAGTAGAGGCACTGTTTCACCATGTCGGCCAGGCTGGTCTCAAACTCCTGACCTCAGGCGATCCACCTGCCTTGGCCTCCCAAAATGCTGGGATTACAAACGTGAACCACCACACCCAGTCATATTTTGCATTCTTGATCTTGTTCTAGGAGGTTTTAAAAATTGATTGATTTGGATTTTATACATAGGCATTCATGTCATCTTTCAACAAATACAATTTTATTTCTCCTTGTCCAGTCTGTGTACATTTCTTTTCTTTTCTTATTGCATTAGACTTCCAGTTTCATGTGGGAAAGCAATGGTAAAAGGAAACATCTTTGCCTTTTTCCTGATCTTAATGGAAAAGCTTTGAGTTTCTCACCATGAACTATGGTGTTAGTTATACTTTTTTTAAAAATGGTGTTGAAAAGTTCCATTCTACTCCTAGTTTTTTGAGAGTTTTGTCAAATGCTTTTTTTAATTGCATCTATTAATATGACAATGTGATTTTTTCCTTCAATATGTTGATGTGATGGATTACATTAATTGATTTTTGAATGTTGAACCAGCATTTCATGCCTGAGATAAGCCCTATTTGGTTGTGGTATAGTTCTCATTTAAGTTATTTGTTTTGATTTGCAAATATTTTATTGGAAAGATTTTCATCTGTCTTCACGAGAGGTATTGATCCGTGGGTTTCTATCCTTATAGTGTCTTTGTTGGGTTTTGGTATTAGGTTAATTCTGAGCTCACAGAATACAGAAGTCTTGCCTATGTTTCTTTTCTTTTGTAATTGTTTGGTAGAAATCACCAGTGAACCCATGTAATTAACTAGCCTGGCTAGAATCTTATTAATTTTATTGATATTTTCAAAGAACCTGTTTTGGCTTTGCTTTAGTCCATTAAGGCTACTTTAACAAAGTACCATAAATGAAGTAACTTATAAATAATAGAAATGTATTACTTACAAGTCTGGAAGCTAAGTCCAAAATCAAAGTGCTGGTAATATGACATTAGCTATGGGTTTATCATATATGGCCTTTATTTTGTTGAGGTGTGTTCCTTCTATGGCTAGTTTGTTAAGAGTTTTTACTGGGAAGAGATGTTGAACAGATTGAGGAGAATTGGTGTTTTTCTTTTTTCATGGTAAGTTTGGTAGAATTCAGCAGTGAAGCCACTCAGTCCTCGGCTTTTCTTTGTTAAGGGCTTTTTATTACTGATTCAATCTTATTACTCATTATTGGTATGTTCAGATTGTCTATTTCTTCCTGATTCAGCCTTCATAAGTTGTAAGTGTCCAGGGATTTATCCATTTCCTCTGAGTTTCCCAGTTTGTTAGTGTACAGTTATTCATAATAGTCTCTGATGATCTTTTGTGTTTCATTTATCCATTGTTTTGTCTTTTATAATTTCTGGTTTTGTTCATGTGGGTCTTCTGGGTCTTCTCTCTTTTTCTTTTGGTTAGTCCAGCTAGTGGTTTATAAATTTTTTTTTTCCAAAAAATCAACCTTTTATTGTATTGATCCATTGTATTGCTTTTTAGATCTCTATTTGATTAGTTCTGCTCTCATCTTTACTATTTCTTTCCTAAAACTAAATTTGAATTTGGTTTATCCTTTTGCTTCCATGTGTGGGATTCCTTTAAATATTTCTTGTAGGGTCAGTCTTGTGGTGATTAACTCCCTCAGCTTTTGTTCAGCTGGAAAAGAATTTATTTCTCCTTTATTTATGAAGGATAACTTTTCCAGTTATAGTATCCTTGACTAGCATTGTTTTTTTTTTTTCTTTTTCTTTCAGTATCTTGAATATATCATCCTATTCTCCCCTGTCCTGTAATTTGTCTGCTGAGAAACCTGCTGTTAATTTGGTGGAGGTTGTCTTGTAAGTGACTAGATGCTTTATCTCACTGTTTCTAAAATTTTCTCTTTGTCTTTGACTTTTAACAATTTGATTAGAATGTACCATGGAAAATATGTTTATGAATTGTATATATTTTGGCATCTCTGAGCTTCCTTTATCTGAATGTTTAAATCTCTTGCTGGACTTGCAAAGTTGTCAGCTATTATTTCATTAAATATGTTTTCTATGCATTTCTCTTTCCCTTCTGGGCTACCAAAAATGTGAATATTTTGTTTGTGGTGCCCTACATGTCATGTAGGCTTTGTTTATTATTTTTAATTATTTTTTCTTCATTTTTATCTGACTAGATTATTTCAAAATACTTGCCTTCAAGTTTTGAAATTCTTCAGCTGGATCTAATCTATTATTAAAGCTTTTAAATATATGTTTTATTTTATGTAATGAATTCTTCAGTTTCAGGATTTCTGTTTGGTTCTTTTTTATGAAACATATCTCTGGTAAATTTATCATTTATATCTTGAATTGTCTTTCTCATTTTTAAAAAAATTTCAGCACTTATTTTCTTCCCAAAGAAATTCATGGCGAGTGATAGCGAGTGAGTGAGAGGGAGTGTGTCTGATTTTTTTGTATTCTTTATCTGTGTTCTCTTGTATTTCACTGATCTTCTTTAATATCATTATTTAGAACTATTTTTCTGGGATTTCATAATTTTTTATTGAAATATGTTGCAAGAGAATTGTTGTGTCCCTTTGGAGGTGTTATATTTCCTTACTTTTTCATGTTTTTTGTATCCTTACATTGATATTTGCACATCTGGTGTAACAATTGCTTCTTCCAATTTTTGGATTTGCTTTTATAGGGAAGGACTTTTTCCTGAAGATGTATCTATGGTGTTGATTGGGTACAGTGCTTTGCCTTTGCTTTTGGGTGTGTGAAATAGTGTAGCCTCTACACGACTTCTTCATTTATAAGCAGTGTCAATGATTTTTTTCTGTGGCTTAGGGTGTAATTCTTACTGGAGATTGTGTTTAAGTTTTACTGTGGATGGGGTTGCCAGGCGGGCCAATACTTGGGCCCCATTAGCGGCAGCAGAAAGCCAAGCATGCCTGTACCTGGGCCCCAAGGTATTGTACTCTGGCCCCAATTTTAATTGGCTTACATGGGCTGATTCTTCCAGGCATCTTGTGGATTAGTTGTGGAATGGGCTGGTAGGTGGGTCTTTGGGTCCCTAGGCAATGGACATGGCATGAGTGAAGCCATGGAATATAGCAGTGGCAGGACAACCTTCTTGTTTCCAAGCATCTACACTGGTGTTTGTGGTGGCTGTGAAAGGCTAAGTGGGCTAGTACTCAGGCCCACAAGTGGCATGTATCGGTGGGTGCCAACTGTGGTGGTTGCAGCAGGTAGGATGGACCCATGCTGAGGCCCCTGGGAGGGGTGCTCAGGTGTCAACAATGGCAGAATGGGCAGGACAATCTCCAAACTCCCAGATGGTGTGCTTAGCCACTGAGAGGGGCAGAACTGGGCCAGACAGGTGTGTCCTCAGGCTCCCCAGTGATATGTGCAGGTGCTTGCTGTGGTAAGTAGCCTAGGTGATACCCAGGCTCCTGGTAGAATGGTTGGGTAGGGGAAGCAGTGGTTGTGCTGCAGGCCTGCTGCTGGTAAGAACAGGGTTGCTTTCAGTGGCAGTGGCCTTAGGCAGGCAGCTGGGGAGTTCTCACATTAGTCCCAGGGAGTGGCTTCAGGCAGAGTAATCTGTCCTTAGGGTTGTTGCCAGTGGCTCACACTTTGGCCTCAGAAGTGACAGCCAGCAGCAGCAGCAGCTACGGGTCAGGGAGTCTGTCCTCAGGGTACATGAAAATGTGAGTGGCGGAAGGACTGCTGCCAACAGCTCATGCCTTGGCCCTGGCAGTAGCAACCAGCAGTAGCAGAGGCTGCAGGTTGGGGATGTTAATGGGGCTCCAAGATTTTAGAGATGCAGGGGTTGTGGGACCCCAGGACAGGATGCAATCTTGTAGGGGTGGGGCTCGCTTTGTGCTAGAGCATTTTGGAACTTGGGCGATATGGGACCCAGTTTGAATACCTTCTCTGGAGCAATACCATTGTGTGGTTTCTAGGCAGCTTCCTATGTTAGTCTTAGGGCCCCAAGGGTCAAGGGGCTCTCTCATGGCCAGGATTGTAGGAGTCTGCAGAGGAAATGTTGACCACTGCGGGTCTCTCACCCTCCCTTTCCCTGTATTGAGGAGCCTCTCCAGGCTCCCAGCTGATCCCAGCCAAACAGGCTGCCTTACTTTCCTCTCCTTCCTTGCCTTAGGTGTTTCCTTCCAGCCACTTCCCTATTGAATCCCTGTGTTCTCTCTTAGATGACCTTTTTGAAGTGTGATTATTTACTTGCTATTTTGGTTCTTTGTGGAGGAGGTGGGTTCCAGAGGCCTCCAATCACCCATCTTGAAATCCCTTCTATACATCATTATGGCAGTTTTAAGATTGCCTCTGATAAACCCAACATCAGCATCATCTTAGTAATAGTGTCTTGATTATATTTTCTCTTAAAATTTGCCACATTTTCCAGGCTTTTCAAATGTCTAGTGTATTGGATTTTATCCTTGATGTTGTAGAGTTATGTTGGGCATGTTCTGAATTCTATTATACACATTTGGCCATGTTTGTTTCTTTTATTTTGCATGTAACTAAATTGGTTGGGTTCAAACTGTAAACTCTGTTTCTTGGGTAGCAAATCAATCTCAGTACTGATTTTACATTTTGGAATATGTGCCATAGGTTAGTGTTTAGAAGTTAGCCTGAGATTAGACTAAATTTATGCACAAAATTTGGAGTTCTCCCTCTTTGACTCCACTTACCAGTGGCTATAATACAACAAATCTTTTCTTGTATTTCTGCAGGGGAAAGTATGTGAGCTCCCTAGAAGGGTTTTATATGACCCATGTGTAGACTTTGACCTGATCCTGAGTTAAAATGCGTAAAACCTGATAACTCACTCATGCCAGTTTCATCTGCCAAATGTTACCTTCCATTATGAATTGGCCTGTGTATTAATCAGTACTCACACTGCTAATAAAGACATACCCGAGATTGGATAATTTATAAAGGAAAGGTGTTTAATTGATTCACAGTTCCACATGGCTAGGGAGGCCTCACAATCATGGCAGAAGGCAAAAGAGCAAAATCATGTCTTACATGGCGGCAGGCAAGAGAGAGACAGAGCACATGCAGGGAAACTCCCATTTATAAAATCACCAGATCTCATAAAAGTTATTTACTATCATGAGAACAGCATGGGAAAGACCCGCCTTCATGATTTAAGACTTCCCACCAGGTCCCTCCCATGACACATGGAAATTATGGGAGCTACAATTCGAGATTTGGGTAAGGCCACAGCCAAACCGTATTAGCCTGTTTTGGTTCATTCTCCAGTTCCTTTATGTCGTTATGGGATTTTTGTTTATATGTTTGTTTGTTTATGTTTTTTAAAAATTTGTAGCTTTTATATGTGTCAGTATTGGGTCCTTTAAGAACTACTTGATCATACCAGAGGCAAAAATCTCTTGTTAGACTATTTTAACCCAATTATCTTAAGGTAAAGAAAACAAAAATAGCAGTGATGCCTTATGTTCCACTAATTTAAATATAGCATATAAAATATTTTAAAAATTAATTTTATATTTGCCTCTATCAAGTAAATTATCCCTTAGAAGAAAGGTTGAATAAAAATGACAAGTGTTACTAGCTCAGCGATTTCTTACATTACCTCTAATCTTGTCTTTAGTTAACAATATTTGTCTAATCATCATTGATATTTTGGCTTGTTAACTTCAGAATATGTCCAGTGACGTCTTATCAACCACTATTTATAAAGAGGACTGAGAATTAGCCTTTTAGGCTCATGCAATTAAATCCACTCTAAATTCAGTGCAATTGGCTTTTATTTGTTTGCTTTGTTTTGTTTTGTTCTCTTTAATGATCTACACAGAGATGAGTGGGCAGTAGATTTTTTTAAAGATGCACAGTATTTTCAAAACATCTCTATTAAGAAGTTATAAATTTACATTTATTGGTTTAACATGTAAACAGTATGGGCTCTGTTACAAGATAGGTCTGAAGTCCTATCCTTTTTCAGGTTATTTAATCAAACAGCACCCTTCTCATCAAACTCATCTCCAGTCACCTTACC
Source organism: Colobus angolensis palliatus (assembly GCF_000951035.1). Classification (NCBI taxonomy): domain Eukaryota; kingdom Metazoa; phylum Chordata; class Mammalia; order Primates; family Cercopithecidae; genus Colobus; species Colobus angolensis. The sequence goes on along the minus strand of NW_012116599.1, from coordinate 5,385,385 downwards.
TAAAATTAAAACCAATAAACCCTTCTCGTCTCTTATTTTTATTCCTACTTTACCTTCTTCTTTAACACACATTACCTCACGAACTAACATATGACATATTTTATTGTCTTCTCTCCTAAAACCAACTAAAATGGTTGACAGAGATCATGATCTGTTTTATTTATTGCTATTTTTATTGCTTCTATAGGTCCTGGTATAAGATAGAGACTCTATTTGTTGAATCATGAATTTGGCCTCCCATACTTACTAGCTACATCATCTTGGAAAAGTTACTAACCCTCTCAAACTTCAGTTACTGCAGTTCACAAATGAGGATACTAATAGTCATATGCTTTTTTATTGAAAATGAAATGAAATCATTCATCTAAATAATTTTGCACAGTATTTGGTCTAATTCAACACATGTGTATATTTCATTGAATTTCAACTAATTCATAGTAACACTATTTTTAATATGTCCATACTAGAAGCAATCCAAATGTCCATCTAGAATAGAATGGAGAAACACATTTTGATACACTTATGTATTCAAACAATACAATGCCATTATATAAATGGTACAACTTCCCAAAACATAAATGAAAATTAAAAACATTTAAATAAACATTTAATTAAAGATAAAAAATAGGTATATGTTGTCTATAGTGTGGAGAATTCGTGGAGATTTTATCCTACAGAAGGGCAGTGTGCGTGGGAGACTCTTAGGGGTCTTTATGGGAGGTTGGCAGGACTTCGTTCTTTGATCTGGATGCTGGCTGCACAGTTGTGTTCACTTTGTAAAACTTTACTGAGATTTATGCATGATTTATGTACTTTTCTGTAAACACGTTATATTTGAATGAGACTTTTACTTGAAAAAACATAGGTACAAACTTAAACAGCCTAGTTATTCTCTCACTTAAATGATTTCTTACATCAGCATAAATTCCAAATGTTATTGATTCAGCTTTTCTCAAGAATATTATATAGACAGTTTATTTTATTGTGGAACAAGCAATTTCTCTTTCATTGTCACCTTGTTATTGATCATTTTCCATGTGGTTTTTATTATATTTAAATAACCATTTATTAATTTTTTACAGAATCTTTTTCAAAGGTAGTTTCTGGTAACAAAACAAAGAGAAAAGGTAGATGCCAAATTTTAAAACTGCAAGCAAGAAATACATGAAAAAGGAAAGTGGCTGCCTTAGAAAATTTCTCAAATATTTAATTTCTATTTTAATACATTAATAGATAGGATTCTACATATAAATAAAATTTCCATTAAATATTGACACAGGTAAACCACGTTCATTATTTTGTGCTACGTATTAAGAGTGTCTTTATCATATAATGGTTCTTCATTTACTTTTCTGTATGGCTAGTTGTGCGTTTTTACTTTTTAAACTCAGATTATAAGGCTCATTAGGGAGGAGATATTGCATGTGAGTGCATGGGTGTGTGTTTAATTTCTTTCTTATTTTATTTATTTATTTATTTTTTGAAATGGAGTCTCGCTCTGTCACCCAAGCTGGAGTGCAGTACTGTGATCTCGGCTCACTGCAACCTCCACCTCCCGGGTTCAAGAGATTCTCCTGCTTCAGCCTCATATTTGAAAAGCTGCGGGACAAGCATTATTTTCAGGACCTGTTGGTGATAGAAGAATCTAAGAACTGCATTCTTCCCTTCCTTTTTCCCTCTCTTTTTTTCTCCCTCCCTCCCTCTCTCTCCTTTTGTTCCTTCTTTCCTTCCTTTCTCGCTTTCCTTCCTTTCTTCCTCTTCCCCTCCTCCCTCTCCCCCTTCCTCTCCCCCTTCCTCCTTCCCTCTTCCTTCCTTCCTTCATTTCTCTCTCTCTTTCTTTCTTTCTTTCTTTCTTTCTTTCTTTCTTTCTTTCTTTCTTTCTTTCTTTCTCTCTCTCTCTTTCTTTCTCTTCCTTCCTTCCTCCCTTCCTTCCTTCCTTCCTTCCTTCCTTCCTTCCTTCCTTCCTTCCAGAATCATTACCTTCTTTCTGACCCTGTGCTTAGTAGTGAGGATTCAGAATTAAAACATATAATTCCTAATTACAATTGCTCATACTAATAGGATAATGATTGCATAAATTGAAAATTAATCCATAAAGATGTACTATAAGCATAGGCAGTGTTCTATAGGGATTGTTGAAAAGAGTATAAAATCAAACCCCGAAGGGGAAAGGCTTGGAATTTCTAGGAGGAAACTCTTGCTAATTGATGGAACTTGAAAGCTACAGTTTCTTCTTGTGTTTCTCAATAACAAATTTAAATTCAAATATAACCACAGAAAAAAGCATATAAAAATAGTGAAAGAAAATATTATAGAGGCTTGCATAAAGAATAAAATTAAACGACCCAGTCTCACTACTTTTCAGCAACCAGCTTTCCTGTACTAAAGATGTTAAAATGTACCTCCCTATACTATCAACTATAATAATAGACAAGTAGTGAATGCATTCGCTGCATGGTTTGTATCTTAGCTTTGCATCTCTCCTGAATGTGAAAGGCATTTGGAGTGGGGTGAGGTGGAATGAAGAACAAGAACTTTCAGGAAGTCTACCCTGGGAAACTTGGGCACATATTTTGGGGAATTGTTGGAGCTGTTGTAGGTATGTAACACATATTTTTAAAGTACTTACTATGTGCTAGGAAGAAGACCTGGAGGTTGTGAAAACTCAGCTCTTGCTCTTAAAATGTTGATACACTTTTGGACTAGGTAAGCAGGTAAAAAAGGCAACTAACATACTGTAAGATGTGATACATGCGGAAGGGTAAAGAGGAGCACTATGAGAGTGCACAGGAGAGCACTGAATCCATTATTAGCTTCTATGTCTCCTTCATTTATTCCCCATGGGGAGAGCTGTGAACATTCTAAAGGGATATCTTTACAAATAGCAATTTCAGGAGGAGGATCTTAGCATTTTTTTTTCTCTTCAAAAGTACCCCTAAATATTCATTCTAAATGGAAGTATTTAATGACCTTTAAATTGGTCTTCTTTCTTTCACTTTTGTCCATTTCTCCTACAGTCTGTTTCCTACAAAACAAGCCAAACTTTTAAAAATGTAAATCAAATTGTGTAACTTTCATGGAAATGTTTAAAACTCTCTAAGGCATGCACATTGTAGCTTACCAAGGTAAGGAATCCTTACCTTGGCCTGTGAGACTCTCCAGACTCTGGGGCCTTTCTGTTTCTCTAACCTCATCCTCTCTATTGTCCCTTCCAGCCTCACCAACTTCTTTTTGTCTTTTGACCATAACAAACTCATGTCCACATAAAATTTTTACTTGCTGTTCAATTTACCTAAAAATGTTCTTCTGTTGTGCTGCTGGATGGCAAGCTGCTTGTCACCCTTGAAATAACTCCTGTAATCCCAGCGCTTTGAGACACTGAGGCGGGTGGATCACCTGATGTCAGGAGTTCAAGACCAGCCTGGCCAACATGGTGAAACCCTATCTCTACTGAAAATACAAAAAAAAAAAAAAAAAAAAAATTGCCAGGCATGGTGGCGAGCACCTGTAGACCCAGCTACTAGGGAGGCTGAGGCAGGAGAATCTCTTGAACCCGGGAGGCGAAGGTTGCAGTGAGCCGAGATTGCGTCACTGCACTCCAGCCTGGGTGACAGACAGAGCCTCTGTCTCAAAACAACAACAACAACAAAAGAAATATCAACTAAAATGCTGCTTTATTCTTTGAGCTGTAGCTAAAAGGAAAACAAAACAAAACAAAATAAAAATAAAATGCTGCTTCATCAGAGAGGGCTTTCCTGACCATCTTATCCGAAATACCTTTTCTCACTTCCCATCTGTCCTCTGTTTTCATCGCTTTGTTCCACTGAGTTCATTAGAACTTTTTAGAGATCAAAGGATAATCATCTTTATTGCCTCCCTGCCCTTGGCAGTAAGACCATGATAATATGGACCTTATTTATTATTTTTTAATACCTGCATACTGGCTCCAGATTAGTCCTGGACATAGTGAAGCTTAACCTAGGTTTAGCAAATAAATAAACAATGATTTCAATAACATATTCAATTGTATAATGACTGGTTAGTCAATCTATAATAATTCTGGTGAGTTCAGGGAATAAGTAACCTTGAGCAATTTGCAATTGTTCGAATCCTCTGTTGACCTCAGTTTTTGTATCTGCACAACAGAGGTAATGATTGTACTTGTCTCACAGAGCTGTTACCAGGATTGAGTAGGTTAATGTATGTCTAGTTCATAAACTGTACACACAAGATATTATGTAACCTCCCTAAAGAAGGTCTTACAATCTATTAAGATACTACAACCGTACATAAAATTAATCAGTGCGCTAACATTTCTCTCCCAGTGCTTGGTGGTTTTTCTAAAACAGATTTTGTAAGTAAATTAAATAAGATTCTATTTGATGCTCCAAACTTATGAACACTGGGTTAGTAATTTACAACCTCTATTTCTAAGTACTGTTTTGGGCCTGTGATATAATCCTGCAGCTGAAAGGTCTTAATGAATAGATGCTAAGGAGAAAGGCCAGGTCACATTTTAAACACCGAACCAAATTAATCAAAATTAATAAGTCAAGCCTTATCTCTATTATGATTAAATGCAATTACTGTTATGTAAGTGAAAATGTGTTAACAGTAGTTATGCTGCTGATTTCTTAACAGTAATATTGACCTTTCACATTAGGTATTTGCATTGACTTGTATTAGTCTTTGGCAGTTGAATATGGTGGGGAAATTGCACTTGTTGCATCATTTGGAACGTGAGACAAGATAAATTTAAGGGCTGCACCTGCTATGAAATCTTTAGTCACCACTGACTGATTTGGTTTCAATATCACAGCTGCATTTCTATTTACGTAAATATTTAAATACTTTAATTAGGGAAAGGACAAGGCTTATGTAAGATGAACCATGTATGCTGTTTTATTTACTATTTACATATTACTACATTTCCTTGTATCTCAGGATCCTAAACTATAAAATAAGTGGATACGATTTGATTCTTAGATTCTTCCAGTTCTGAAATTCTCTAGATCCATTAAAATATGGAGAAAAACCATTGGCTACTATCTAAATTGATGGACTGATGACAGTAATTTTATACAGAGGGTACATTCAAATTCCCAAAGCAATGCTAATGACTCAATAGATAACACAGATAAATGATATGACTAAATAAGTCATGCAAACATGACTAGAATTCAAACACAGTAATATGGTACCATTTTCTGAATGATCAACATTTAAAAAATATTGCAAATTCTAGTACTAAAAATTGATATGCTCATCAGTTATTGATTACAGTGCAGTTACTACTTATCTTTTGGAAAGAAATTTAAAGAATTTTTAAAACATTTTAATTTCAGGGAAAAAAATACAAGCTCTGCCTAGCATGAGAAAAGAAAGTGGGATGGTGGTGGGTAGTTATTAGGGTCATGAGGCTCCATGTCTTAGCTGTGCCTTCATCTGTGTTGGGTTGATGCTCAGGCTGACCCTCTTTATGGACTTCATTGTTTTAATCTATATCATTATTTGTCTGTAGTGTCACAGATTTACTGTGAGAACATATGTAACAGTCTGTTCTCATGCTGCTATGAAGAAATGCCCAAGACTGGGTAATTTATAAAGAAAAAGAGCTTAATTGACACACAGTTCCACATGGCTAGGGAGGCCTTGGAAACTTACATTCATGGCAGAAGGCCCCTCTTCACAGGGTGGCAAGAAAGAGAATGAGTGCCGAGTGAAGGAGGAAGCCCCTTATAAAATCATCAAATCTCATGAGAACTCATTCACTATCACAAGAACAGCATGGAGGAAATCGCCCTCATGATTCAATTATCTCCACTTGGTTCTGCCCTTGACATGTGGGATTTTTACAATTGAAGTTGATATTTGGGTGGGGACACAGAACAAACCATATCAACATATGTGTTTGATAAAGGTCTCATGGCTAAACTTATAGCATCATTGTGGCCATGCAATATGAGACTCTGACAGGCTAGGCCTAGGTCATGAGTCAACATTTGGATCTGAGTGACAGAACTATTCATTCATTTATTCATTCATTCATTTATTCTCCCTTCAAGAATATATTTAACATCTATTCACTGTGCACCAACAATATGTTAGGCACTGTCCTGGGTGCTGAAATATGGAAATGAGCAAATCAGTTTTTCTTGTCTAGTACACCACATGCCAGTGAGGAAGGAAAGAATATAAACAAAAGTGTTGGGTGGTAATAATTGCTGTAAAAAAAATTCCACTACTATATATATATCCAAAGGGAAGAAAATTAGTCTCAAAAAGCTATCTTATTGCAGCACTATTCACAATAGGCAAGATACAGAATCAAGCTAACTATCTGTCAAAAGGTGAATGGATAAAGAAAATATAGTGTATATATACAATGGAATACTATTTAGCCATAAAAATGAATGAAATCCTGTCATTCATAGCAATGCAGATGAGCCTGGAGGACATTATGTTAAATGAAACGAGCTGGGCACAGAAAAACAAATACCGCATGGCCTCACTTATATGTGGAAGCAAAATGTTTGAGCACATAGAAGTATAGAGTAGAATAGTGCTTACTAGAAGCTTAGAAAGGTAGGGAGGAGTGGAGACAGGAAGAAGTTGGCTAATAAATACAAAAATACAGCTAGATAGGAGTAATGTGTTCTAGTGTTTTATAACACTGGAGGGTGACTATCGTTCACAATAATATATTGTACATTTTCAAATAGTTAGAAAATTTTCAATGTTTCCAAAATGGAAAAAAAATCACAAATGTTTGAGGTGATGGATATGCTAACTACCCAGGTTTGATCATTATACATTGTACACACGTATTGAAATACCACTTTGTACTCCATAAATAGGTACAGTTATTATGTCAATTAAAAAGTAATAAATGCTTAGCACATTTTTAAAAATTAGGGAGGCTAATAGGATAAAAGGGTTTGTTCATCTATTTGTTTGTTTGTTTTAGGTAGAATGGTTAATACAGTCCTCCCTGAAAAGGAAATATTTGAACAAAGACCTCAGTCATGTGAGGGAGTGAGCCATGTGGTTATGAACATGAGAGCATCTCAGAATGAAGAGACAGTAAGTTCAAGGGCCTTGAGATGGGATTGTGCTTGAGATGCGGTATTTGAGCATCTGCAAGGGGCTGGGATGGGGACATAGCATGGCAGGAACAGAGCTGGTGGATTAGTGAGAGAGCATGAGGTCAGAGAGGTACCTGGATACAGTTCTCTAGGCAAGTCTTGAAGGTTATTTTAAGGGCTCTACAGTTCATTCTTAGTGAACTGGGACACCTTTGGCAGATACTGTTATAGCTTATGGTTTTAGACCGAGAATGAACTAAAAGTGTTTCCAGAAGGAAAATTTAAGTGCTAAAAGAGGAAGAGTGAATATTGGGAAAGAATATAAAAGTCATTGAAATTCCCAACTTTTGATTCGCCAGTAAATGTGAACTTATTTTAACTACATGTGATATGAAAAAAATTTTATAACTGCAGCCTGATTTAAAAGAAATTTGATAACTGCAGCCTAATTTAAAAGATCTAGGAAAAATATTGACACGTAAAAAATTAATTAAATTATTTGGTCTAAACCTATAGGTATTTTCTATTTGTTGGAATTTAACTAGTTTTCTATAAGCTTCTGATATCTACAATAGCACAGTTGTTCTAAAGTTTATAAAGCTACCCCCCAAATTCTATCATTTTGGAGGAGTTTATGTAGATTGGACAACTCTAAATACAATTTTAGTCTGCTCAGGATTCTTTCCCATCTTCATTTGGGAATACCTTCTCCATTCCATACAATTTTGGTAGGAATTTCAGTCAAAATTCTATAGCATAATCTCCATCCCTTCTACCCCTACCATTACAAGGATGTGTGCCTTATGTAGACTAGGCCACACAGAATACCACATCTTCCTACATTTTTAAGAGGCATCAGCCCAAGGGAAACTGCCTGTCTTCAAATTTCTGCTGGAAATAAAAAAGGCTAACCTTTGAATTTTAAGTTTACAGAAAATTGTGTTAGAACTGTTACAATGAAGAAATCCAGTCAATGTAACAGAAAAGCACACAATGAGGCCAACACATACAGGATGCAGGGCTGAAAAATTAAGGAGAAAAAGAGAGAGCAGGTAATGTGATGACATAATTTGATCAAACTGAATCTGAAGATAGTCTATCCTTGGACTTTTGGTTATGTAGCAAGACTTTTTTCCTTTCCTATGGTTTAACATGGCTGAATTTGGATCTCTCACTTGCAACGGAACTAATCTTGACTAATACAGAGCAATAAAAGACAAACTGTAGAATGTATTGGAAGGTAGTTTCCAAAGCTGGAGAACAATACGTCAGTTGTTCCTAAGAGAAAGGACCTCTGAAAAATAGAACTTTAGCAAGAGTAACAGTCTTTTTCTCAACCAGTGTCTGTGTTTAGTAAATACTGGTAAATTGTCCAAACTATACCCAGGTCAACTCTAGAGACATTAATAAGAAAACTCCTTGTTTAAAAGCTTGGGAACAGACTCTTTTGGGTTATTAAATGGTACCGATGGATTATTTCATTAGAGTGTGAGCCATCAAGTCTTGATGATGGCTTGGAGGCAGGATAGCCAATAGTGACAATTGGAAGGTGAAATGAAGGTGAGTGAAGATTGAACTCTCAAGAATGGGGTAGGACAAATGATGGACATCCCAAAATAATTCTTCAGGACTTTACTAAGGAGGAGCAAATGGCCTATTCCTTGTTGGTAGCAGGGTTTTATGAGGTCTCAGACCAGGAATATGAATAAGTAATATCTAAGGAAAAAATTGGGTCATGTGTGGTTACTCATGTCTGTAATCACAGCACTTTGGGAGTGGGTGGATCACAAGGTCAGGAATTCAAGACCAGCCTGGCCAACATGGTGAAAACCTGTCTCTACTAAATATACAAAAATTATCTGGGTGTGGTGGCACGTGTCTGTAATCCTGCTACCCAGGAGGCTGAGGCACGAGAATCACTTGAACCCTGGAGGCGGAGGTTGCAGTGAGCCAATATCGCACCATTGCAGTCCAGCCTGGTGACAGAGCGAGACTCTGTCTCAAAAAAGAAAAGAAAAGAACAAAATTGGAGGATAGAGTGATAGGAGA
>NW_012116599.1:5372860-5374576 GCF_000951035.1 Colobus angolensis palliatus | reverse complement strand
TCTTCATCTTTATCAGCTGTTTACCAATGTTCCAGGTATTGTTTTAAAACAAAGTTCTGATTTTTTTATCATAAAAACTTTAATTTGAAACACTAGACAGCTTATATTAATAGGTATGGGACATGTAATTGCCAATGTTAAACTCCCTAAGTATTATGTTGTAGTGATTCATAGCACATAAATAAATGCCATTTATGCTGTAAGAGAAATTGGGTTATAAATTCTGTGCCTTAATCTGTTTATTCTTGTATCCCAATTGCCTATATAGAAGTCTAGGAAGTTCTCAGTTTTTTTCATGCATGATTGAATGAATGACGTCTAATATTTTATTTTATATTTATGGAAAGTGAGACCCAGGAAGTAAAACAATTAGCCCAATGTAATATTCTTTAGTGGAAAAGTAGTGATAAGGTTTTACATTTCTTGATTCTTGGTCCATTTCTCCTTTCACAATTGCCTTTTCTCACCTGGGTTAAGAAGAAGAGTAAGAAAAAAGACACCTAAGTCTATCCAAGTTAATATTTCTTTAACAGCAAAATATATATATTTTAATTATGAAAAATTCTGAGACCACTTTGGTGTTTCATCTATGTTATACCAAATGTTCAGATATTTTTAAATGCTAATTGAATATATTTCACACTGAAGAAAACCAGAATTAAGTGTTTAATAAGCTCTTATAATCTACTTCAATTAGCTAATTTAGCTATGAAAATAATCTCAAAGGACTAGTTAATTGAAATGTTGTCGAAAATCCTGTTTATCGTTACTAAACACCTGTCATAGTTTTAGTACTTCCCTTAAACTTCTCCAACAGTCTTTGCATTTTAATATGTTTTTGAGATTTAAATGTATATTTTGCCATGTTTATTTCCCCACCAGGATTTTAAGTGGCTTGAAAAGTCTGTCTTCACTGTCCTGACGAAACATTTGGAATCACTGCAATGATCTCTGGGCTGAACAAAAAGTTTCTATCTGCAGTTAGATGAATGTTATTACCCCACAAAATACATTTAAAAATGTTTGGTTTTAGTGCATGTTTATTTCATGACTGATTTGGAAATGTGGAAATCCCCATAAGCCTTGGTGACTGAGGCTGTTATTCCTAACACAGAGTTAGAATGTTGTAAACATGAAATTTTATACAATAATGGGGTTGAAATTGGAACCAAGAGAGGGTGGGAGCTTACTAGTTGGCTTGAATTAATGTTTTGCCTTAAGTAGGATGCAGAAATACCAATTCCAAGAATTTTATAAAATAGGAAGAAAGGAAAGTATATGTGGACATAAACATCAACTACCATAAACCAGAGCCTACAAAGCAAAAAGCAAAACATCAAAACAGAGTCTGATTAGATTGGCAAGTTTACAATCTGTCTCAGTATTAAATAACATTCCCAGCTTTTGACCCAGTCCAACTCAGTGCTGAACCTTATGGCTTGACCTTTCAAGACTCTCACTTGTTATGATTTATTCTTCAACGGTTATAGACTTGTTGCATAGAAACATCTCACAAGACAGTGTAGTTCATTTCTCAATTTCCCAGCAGAGATGCATCAGAGCAAACTCAAGCATTGGGGAAATCTAGCATGGTCATTCATTTCTTTAAGGAATTAGATTCTGTTTCCCAAAACAGAGTCTGGAGAATGATGCTCATTTCCAGTAACATTCCCATTTGAATTCATTTATTTTTATTTATTTATTTTTTTATATTTT
>NW_012116599.1:5366330-5371575 GCF_000951035.1 Colobus angolensis palliatus | reverse complement strand
TAATCCACCCACCTCGGCCTCCCAAAGTGCTAGGAGTACAGGCGTGAGCCACCGTGCCTGGCCTCTATTTTGTTATTATTATTATTTGATTGTTGGTTGAAATTAAGAAAAATTGGTTACTGTATACTTCTTAATTCTCAAAGAATTAAGGGGCAGTGGTTTTCAAATTGTTTTATTCTCATAGGGCATTATAAAGGTCTTAGTTTTCTATCGCAGCTGTAATAAATAACCACGCATTTACTAGCTTAAAACACAAATTTGTTATCTTACAATTATGTTAGGTTAGAAATTTGATGTGGTTCTCACTCTGAAACCATGGTGTCAGGAAGGCTGCATTTCTTTCTGGAGCCTCTAAGAGTGAATCCGTATCTTTTCCTTTTTCAGCTTCCAAAGGACGTTCACCTCCCTTGGCTCATAGCTTTCTTCTCTCTTCAAAGCTATCAATGGCAAGTTGAGTCTTTTTCCCATCATATCATTCTGATGCTGGCCCTCATATGCCTGTCTTTTCCACATTTAAGGATCCATTAGCACCATCTGGAAAAGCCAGGGTAGTCTCCCTATTTTAAGGAAATAAGCATCCTTAAAATTAGCAACCTTATTTTAATTCCCCTTTCCATGTAACATAATATAATCACAGGTTCTGAGGTTTAGGATGTAGATGCCTTTTCTTTGGTGGAGAGTGTATTATTCTGCCTTTAACAGATGACTCTAAACAATGTTTGTTTCTATTCAATTCTTATAGTGCTGCACACACACACACACACACAAACTCATAACTTTAAGGAAAAAAATTAAAACAAAGTAAAAATATTCCCCATGCTTAGGTTTAGTTGATTTTGGAATATCAGTATTTTCACCTAACGGAAGTTGATGACTTGAAGAAGTAGATGACAAGATGACCCAAGACCGAGAAGAGAAGGCAGTTAGAATACAAAAGTGATGGCCGGGCATGGTGGCTCACGCCTGGAATCCCAGCACTTTGGGAGGCCGAGGCGGGCGGGTCACCAGGTCAGCAGATTGAGACCATCCTGGCTAACCGTGAAACCCCGTCTCTACTAAAAATACAAAAAAAAAAAAAAAAAAAAAAAAAAAAAAAAAAAAAAACAATAGCCAGGTGTGGTGGCGGGCGCCTGTAGTCCCAGCTGCTGGGGAGACCCAGCTGCTGGGGAGAGTGAGGCAGGAGAATGGCGTGAACCCGGGAGGCGGAGCTTGCAGTGAGCCAAGATCGTGCCACTGCAGTCCAGTCTGGGCGACAGAGCGAGACTCCGTCTCAATCAAAAAAATAAAAACAAAAAAAAATATAAAAGTGATGATTACAAGCGTTTCCCATTTATGTCATCACTTCCAGAAATTCCCACTGAATAAGTTGTAACAAGATATTAGAAGAATCAACCAAATATGTTTTCTTCTTTAGACAAGGTAACTCAAAGTGACAAACAATTTTGGTAGTCAAACATTATCTCTCTTATGACTTTCATAACTTCCCTCTAGTTCTCGTAAGTATAAAGTCTCCTGAATAAAGAAAATCTCTACCAAAGCTCTTCTCTTAAAAAATTTCATTCTCAAGAAAAGAAAATTTATTTCTCAGAATGTGCTATTTTTAAACGCACTAAAAAAAGAATAGTAACGTTAATATAAAAATTTTGAACTTTATTAAAGTCTCTAAGGACTGCTGGCATGGGGTGGGTTTCTTTTGGCTGTATTTGTCATTTCCTGCCCTCCAGAAATAAGACACCTAAACATAAACACCCTCAGGATTTCTCTTCATGACCTACTGCCAATGATAATACCCTGTAAATGAGAGATACTGGCTGCTATAGAATAGTTGCATAGTAGAGAGTACTGCTTAAAAAAATCTGTTTATATGGGTCAAGAGATCCTTTCCTAAGAGAAATATAGCTTACAATGCAATATTTGAAGTATTAACTCTCTGCCATCGTTCTTTTATATTCCAAATTGTTGTATAAAGATGAAGACTCCAATATTTGACTAAATTTGGGCATGTTGTTCCCTTTTTATTTAGTTTGGCCTCAGCTTCTAATAAGCCTTTTTTGAACTAAATATAATAGGTCAAAACACAAATACTTGTACATTAAGTGCAAGATGGAAATATCATGGCACAAAAAGTGCTGTCTAAAGTTATATTCATTAGTATATTCTAGGTTGTGCTGAAATAACAATCAAAACAAGTTAGTGGCTTCACACCCCAGAGGTTTCTTTCTGAGTCATGCTAAGTTTTTGTCCATCCAAGTGACTCTCTCAGGCAGGTTTCCTCCAAGTGGAGATTTTGTTGACACATGAACCTTCAAATCCATAGTTCCACCATTAGAACATGAGTCTTCTTCCATGATTATCATAGAGGGAAAGAGTGCATAGAGATTCATATCAGCAATGAAATGCTTTAGCTGGGAAATAACCCATGTCACTGCTGGTTGTTTCCGGACCCGAACCAGTTGCACGTCGCTACCTGGATGTAAGGGTCACAAAGCCTAACCATTCCAGAAACCTGGAGAGGGAAGATAAGTACATATGTGTGAGTACTATGGGCTGTACCATAGCTGTCAAAGACAAATAAAACTAATTTATGTATGTTTTGCAGTCTCTTTAAATTATATCATTTTTCAAATAGAATAGAGTCACTATGTTGAAGGCAAATTTTTAGTCAGCTCATTGAATATAATATTTTTCCTTAAAAAGTCATAAACCATTCTGATGTGCTTTGCAGGAGTGTATTTCAATGTCATTTATAATCAATAAAGAGTGTTTTTGATTTAGTGAAGTAAAGATTATCTATTCAGTTTCTATTTAATCTGTCAAAATAACAACTGGCAGTGACAAGTATATATATAGTCTATACATAATAATTTTACATGCATATATATGCATAATTTCTTCAGATTCATGATCCTAGTAGCTAGTATGGGCCAAAAAGCATAATGTTTTGTTGAAAACTATCTTTCATAAAGACAGTAAAGAATTTGAACTTTCCAGACAGGATTTATGTTTGTATCAAAACCTGTATATCTGTCATGAAAATAATTTATATAAATTTTTTTTTCTGAAATCTCTCCTATGTTTAGACTTAAAATTATTCATATAAAGCAAAATAAATTGTCTTGGTTAGAAGACCTCAAACATCATTATTAAATTATTTTATAATACAGGTAATTTTTTTCTAATATTAAACTTACATGCCTTATACAAGAAGGTTAATTAAAATTATGTATTTTGATTTGCTCCCAGGGTTGGTTCTAATCCACTGTATAATGACCATTGCCCTAAACTGTCACTTATTAAGTACATATCGCACATAGTTTGCTCAGGACCAAAAGCCACTTATGCCCTGAATTCTGAGTTTTAAATATCCCGGGTAATTTATTCTTCTTTCTTCTGACATGCATTTCCTCCAGACTTTTTCAAAATAATTTTTATTCACATATCATTTCCTTGGATCTTTCTCCTGGGCCCATATTCTATTTGTAGAATATTGAGCTTAGTCCTTCTTCATTTTCATCTGCTATAAGCGTGTGGATGATATAAACCTGGGTATCTGGGAGCAGTTTCCTAGGAAACAGGAAGGGCAGCCCCTATCTTTGCCGTGTTCTGTCCTCATCACTTATCTGAGCCCTTAGCAATATTTCCTTTTATTCCCTCCTGTGTCTTCCTTCTTTATGCTCAGCTCCAGACTCATGTTGGTAGAGTAACAAGGTGAAACTCATGCTCTCTAGCTGGCCCCATTACTCTTCCAATGCTCACCTCCCCAATTGTCACTCCTCCTGAGTTATGTGTTTCCTAATACCAGATAGAGGTTGGGGCTTGGGAAAATGCTATCAAATTTTTGTCTCTAGATTTATACTTTTCTATCTGATTAAAGCAGCCATAGCAACTTGGTATACCTAAGTATTAGGACACAATCACAGAAGCCTTGTTTCTGGTACCATGCGTGTTTTGTAAACATTTTCAATTATCATCACCATAAAAAAATGAAGACTTATGGTAACAAAATGCTTATTTGTCTTCTTAAGTGCTTGTTTGTAATTTAGTTTAATGATGCTACACTTTCTTGTGCTCTCTCTAGACCTCAAGGGCCATTTGTATTGATTTAGCCATTTGGTTTGTTTCAGTAACAGCCACATAAAACACAGAGTAGAAAAAGGAACTTTTCTGATGTGGAAATTCACACTTATCAGTGTATTAGAACTTTCGATTCTGGGTGACATCTAGGAAAGTATTCTAATTCTGTAAATATAAATTTAGATGAACATTATAAAGGTAAACTTAACTTTCATGGTTACTCATTTTGCATTTTTGGAATTATATACACAAGCACACATCAATTGATAAATAAAGCTTGTTGAATTATTTTGCCCTGGAAATCCAGGTTTCTTATATTATTTCTGGTTAATATGTAAGACAGTGGAGTAAAAAATGAATTAGGACAAAACAAAGCAAATAGGCTAAAAAAAAAAAAAAAAAGGAGATGAGAAATTGACTAATTGAAGTCACCCTTAGATTGTGCCTCATTGTTTCTGGTATAAAGTCCCCTGAGAAAATACTACTTTTATTTTAACACACAGCAAAGTGATTTTTTAAATTATTTTTGATTATGATGTTCATTGAAATGATCATATTTTTCTTTACACATAGCATCCTTAACTTAGTTAACTGTATAACTCAAATCCAAGAGAACTGGAATTTGAAATCACAGAGAGCCTGTCATTTAAGGTACTCAAGCACTTCATTGCAACTTATTATCCATGACAGGTTTTTCATTACATTTTTACGGGGTTGAAATATTAAAGCATTCATTTGGATACAGGTATCTAGTTGAAAAATGAATCCAACTATCAATCATGAAAAATCCCCATAAGACTATTGCACTGCAAGGGGAGGATGGGGTCAGAAAATACTATTCTGTGAAAATTTATAATACTATATATATAGTACATGTAGAAATGGTATGCACGCATGAGAAAAAAGAATCACTTCATGCTTATTTACAAATGACCAGAGAAACATTTGGGGTCACTTCAAATCATTAGGACCATTAACTGTGATTTGAATTAAGAAAATGGAATTTAATAATCTTTGATGAGATGCCTGATAAGTGCCAAGGACTGTGCTGGAAACACTGAAATGAATAAAATACGGTACCTTCATTTCGTGAGCCCAAAGTCTATCGGAAGAGACAGACATACAACGAGGACTCAATACTCTTTTGCCCTTGTGGAAACTGACAGAGCTC
>NW_012116599.1:5317470-5365880 GCF_000951035.1 Colobus angolensis palliatus | reverse complement strand
AAAATATTTTTTATATTTTTCCTTATTGATAGGCAAGAAAAGGTACTTTATCTTTTCCTTTTTTTCAGTGCAAATATATTATAATTAGCCTATTTAAATGTCTCCAAAACAAAGTTGGCAGAATTTCTCAAGGTGGGCACCAGAAGGAAATGCAGTCTCATCTCAGCCAAGGTTAGGTTACAAAGCCAAGAGTATCAGGCAAACATTGCATGGGGTCAGATCCCTCTTGAAGATTGTTTGGAATGGTTCCATGTTTCAGACAGCCATAAGATATCTAAAAGCCAACACCACTGCATGTGTAACTGTGGATATTTTGTGGTTCATTTCTTTCATTTTTATTCTAAAGTAGAATACATAGATATTTCTTTAGACGATGAGAAATTAAGTAGTTGTCTTACAGTTTAGTGTCTTTGTTTATGAAAAATATCTATCTTTAAACATTCGGCCGGGCGCGGTGGCTCAAGCCTGTAATCCCAGCACTTTGGGAGGCCGAGACGGGCGGATCACGAGGTCAGGAGATCGAGACCATCCTGGCTAACACGGTGAAACCCCGTCTCTACTAAAAAATACAAAAAACTAGCCGGGCGAGGTGGCGGGCGCCTGTAGTCCCAGCTACTCGGGAGGCTGAGGCAGGAGAATGGCGTGAACCCGGGAGGCGGAGCTTGCAGTGAGCTGAGATCCGGCCACAGTACTCCAGCCCGGGCGACAGAGCGAGACTCCGCCTCCAAAAAAAAAAAAAAAAAAAGTCCTTCAAACTTCACCAAGAGTGGCACCCAGGGAGAAATCAATTTAGAAAACATGCTCTGATCTCCATGTAAATCTCTTCCTGTCCTCCTTTTATTCCCTCTAGTCTCAGAGAAGGAAGCTGATCCACTTCTGCTTATGAAAACGATTTCTACTTCCGTTCAGACCTTGTTCCATCTCTCTTCACTCTCTGTGGTTGAATTAGATTTTACCTTTGTTATCCACTGAATCTTCCCATGAAGTCTATGAATATATGACTCCTCTAACAAAATGTATGATCTTGATTTCAGAATTATTTATAATAAGAAAAAAACTCTAAAAAAATCATATAAACAGGCTAATAACTGTGTCATTTATATCACAGAGAAAAGAAATGCCAATCCAAGGTTCTGTATTCAGCAAAAATATCCTTAGGAATGATGGGGAAATCAAGAACTTTTTAGGTGAAGAAAAACTAGGAATTTTTTTTTTTTTTTTGGCGAGCAATTTAATCCTTAATAAATAACTAACCAAAGTTCTCTAAATAGAATATAAATGATAACAGAAGAATACCTGAAACTCCAGAAAGGAAGGAAAACCATGGATATTTATAAAAATGGGAGTGATTGTGTATTCCTTTAATTAGTTTATTAAATCACATTTCATGATTGGAGCCAAAAATGTAACACTATCTTACATGCTACTCAATGGATATTCAGGAAACACTTAAGACAAACAACTATATTTAAAAAGTAGAGAGGGCAAAAGGAAGTCAATGAAAGTTTTCTACACTTCGCTTGAGTGATAAGACATCAGTACCAATAAACTATGATAGGTTACACATGTATACTATAATTTCTAGACAAGTCACCACGAGAACTATACAAAGTGGCACGCTCAAAAACACTGTAGATTCATAGGAAAAATTTCCAAAACATATTCAAGAAACCAACAGGTAGGCCAGAAAAGAGAAACAAATAAATTCGAAACATAAAATAAATAATAAAATGGCAGATCTAAGTCTTGATATATCAACAATTTCCTTAAATGTAAATGGTTTAAATACACCAATTAAAAGATAAAGTACATTTCAGATCAAAGAAAATGGCTAGAGACAAAGAAGGACATTACATAATGTTAAAAGGATCAATCTACCAGGAATTTGTAGGAATTCTAAACATGTCTGCCTCAAATAACAGCATAGACTGCCAGGCAAAATCATTGTTACCAAAAAAGAAAAAAAAGTTATAGAAATTATTAATAAAATTTGTACTATGCCCTGAACAGTCAAGAATGCTAATATGGCAGGTGGCATTGTATCTAAAAGTAGAAGAAGGCTTGAATCATCTGAATTAGGATCCTCTGGGTGCTTTGCAAAAGTGAAAATAGTTCACCCAAGAGCAGTAGACCTTGAATGGGAGAGCTAGGAGTAGAGCCATGGAATTCACAATTTGAACGAGCTCCCAGATAATTCTTTCTGCAGCCTAAAGTTTGAATTCTGAGAGTTAAGAATCATGCGTTTGGCATGATTGCAGCACAGGACTTATCATCCATGGAGAAATAGTTGGTACTAGAGAAAAAACAATCACTGTATTTGTGACTAAGGTAGAGGGAGAGTAGGGCCTTAGTTATAGTTCTAGTTGAAACTGATAATATTTTTGTTCACAATCAATATATTTGTTGCCAGAATGTAGGACAGAGCAAATCAGTGAGTGAAGAGAGGCAGAAAGAGAAGAGAAGCATTTTACCAGGAGCCTCAGGGGTAGATTGGCATGGAGGGGTTGCTTCATGGAGAGACCGCCCATGACTGAGGGAGAGAGGGAGGGAAATCAGGGATAAGCAGGTGTCCCATTGCTTTGCTTCTGTAATTCTCTGTGATCAAGCAAGCTAATAATGCAAATAGTGCAGTTGGCTCTGACTGAGTGAGGCAGCAAGAGAGCAGAGTGGTTTCACCTGTGAGGTCAGCAGTGTTGGAAGTCCTAGTAAATATTATCCTTGTTGTGAGCATCACCAGTCACAGGTGGCCACAGCAAGCATGACAGAATAGGGGAACACTTTTAGCAGAGAAACAGAGAAAATAACTGCCCATTTTCTATACTATAAGAAGATAGCATTACTTCTTAAAGTCTGTCGGTAGTTAGTTTGTGGGTTCCAAAGTTCAATGTGATGTAAGTGGGATTAGGACCAGTGAAATTTGGGTACCTTGTTAATGTGAGCCCTGTTTATTGTCTGAGATAGCTATCTGATTATCAAATGACTGAAAAAATAGAATTCTAAACCCAAGAAAAATGATGTGTGTGCTTACAGTGTACCTTGTGGAACTCAGTACTATAGTTTGAATAATTGCACTTTCCAAATTCAACAAATTAATCCTGCCACGTATCATAGAAGGTTAATTCCTTTTAATAAATAAGTAAAAGAACCTCTGTATTTTTAGAACATGTAAAGGTACTGAAAGAGTGTTGGCTGTTTAAATAGTCTGAAGTTAAAAAAAGAAACACTGAAAACAATAATAAAAATACGTTCTTCAAGCTATTTTCACATTGTCATTGAGCAAAAACAGTAAGTTTAGTAAAAGTCTCAAGAAATGTCATAAAAGGGAAGTTGTTCAAACCTCTGTAGCTCTACTCAGTTGGGGAATTATTGGAAAGGCCTTGAGTTGCAGTGGACTGACTTGTGTCCTATGGTATAAAGCACACAGTCCAGGAATGACATCTGAAATGACAGAGAGTTATCATCTTTAGCATAAACCTCAGAACTCAAAGAGATGCCAAGAGATGGACACATTTTGGGTTGTTTGGCTCCAACAAGTCTTAACTGACAGGCATCTATTGGAATGTGAAGTTTCTTAATGCTTTATGCAGGATTAAGAAACAATTTTAGGACCTGTAGAACTAACATTTAAGAGTATTTAAAATATAGAGAAAGGGCATTCTCAATATAGTAAACTTTGTGGAATAATCCCAGGCAGGCCTGGGTAAAATGCTTAGTTTGTAAAATTCATCTGAGTTTATTAATTCACAAAATGTCTTAAGTCTGTTGAGACAAAGTACCATACATTAGGTTGTTTATAAATTAAAAACATTTATTTCTCACAGTCCTGGAGGCCAGGAAGTATAAGATAAAGGTGGTAGCAGAGCTGATAAGTCTGTTGAGACCCATTCCCCAAGGACAGCAACTTCTTGCAACATCTTTACATGATAGAAAGGGCCAATGAGTTCCCTTGGGTCTCTTTTATAAAGGCATTAATCCCATTCATTAGGGCTCTGACATATGACATAATCACCTTCCAAGAAAGCCTGCATCTTAATACTGTCAACTGGGAGGTTAGAATTTCAATATGAATTTTGAGGGGACACGAACATAAATACCCTAGCCCACGACATAAGGGTAAAGTTGTACATATAGAAGTAATAAAGTTATTCTAGTGAAATGACATGTGGGCAGTGCTCTGCATGCTCAAAATAAGAACACAGTAACCAGGTATTTAACAAGTAGATGGTTTGTGAATTAACACCCCAAGAGTAAAGACCTTCCTCCCCGAAATGCAGCTGCACAGTGACCTACATAAGCTCTGGAAGTTCTGTTGAGTTACCTTTAGGAGACACATTTGGAATCAGAAAATATTGCCCCCAAAATCAGCTGCCTGAAGAGTAAATCATAATTTAAAAACAGAGTTAAAGAAGATATCAAGAGCTGAGGAGCATAAGTGAAGACAGCTTATTTCTTGCTCAAGCCCATGCTTAATTTGGACAAATTTCCTGGGCAGCCACTGATTCAGAGACCTGGACTCTCATCAACATATGTCTCCACCATCTTGGAATCCTTTGCCTCCGGCCACACAGTCTGGGGAGAGATAGCATGGAAGATTGTGCAGGATGTTTTATGACCAGGTCTGGCCTGAGAGAAACAAATACTACCTCTTCTTGTATTCCAGGAGCCAGATGCAGGAGGACTATGAAATATAGCATTGTGTGCCAAAAAGTGAAAGGGATGCTGGCTACATAATTATTATAGTCTGTATTTCACAGGTTTGTATTGGTAAAGTTATCTCAAACTGTGAATTTAATGACAGATAGCTTAATAAAAGCAGTTATAAAACATAAGCAAAGGGGAAAAACTTCTTTTACCAAAAGAGACATGACATTAGAGGAATGTAAAAGCCAGTTAGACATGTTGGATTTTTCTTAAAAAGTTCATATATGTAACTAGATAAGCCAAACAAATACACACACATACACATACACACATGCAAACACAAAACAAAAATGTAAAGATAAAATTAAATAGACATATTTATGTATCAAAAGCATGGTGTATGCACATGATTTATTGCATCTGGGTTCTGTAATTTAGAGAGAAATCCCCAAATTCCCTAGCAGAGCATCCAGTTTCTGCAGGCATGCTGGATAGCATCTCTTACACCAAATTTCAAATCAAAGGAAACTTACTTTTAAGTCTTTTATTTTTGGTGGACACATAATAATTAAACATGTTTATAGGGTTCAGAGTGATATTTCAATACGTGTATATGTGTTGAGATGTGTAATGTGTAATGTTCAAATAAGAATAATTAGCATATCCATCGCCTCAAACATTTGTCATTTCTTTGTATTGGGAACATTTGAAATCCTCTCTTCCAGCTTTTTGAACATATACAATAAATTATTGTTAACTATATACACCCTACAGCACCATAGAGCACTAGGACTAATATCATACTTAATACTTTAGCTCATGTGGAAGATGTGCTTAAAATTGCAAAGAATATATGTGCATTCAGTCTTCAAAAGTATCCAAAATCATTTATGTGAATACAAAAGTCATCCTATGTGATGGGTCTTAGTAAGAATAGAGATCGACAGTGCATTTTTCTCTCTCAAAGTTACGTAATCAATACCTCCTTTAGAATTGTATGTAAAAGGCTATGCCTAGCAATGTAGGCAAACTCCACCCAGAGCTCGTGGCCTTACTTGGAATGAGAGGTGGGTTTGGAAGCCTGCTAGAAGAGAAAAGGATCATTTATTTGCCTGCATAAACATATATTCATTTAGTGTGTTTGTGCATAGACTACCTCTATCCCTACCTCCAAAGAGAAGATCAAACACAACAGATTGCATGTTTTACAAAAACCACACACATCTAAATCCATTTTTACTAGCAGTGGGTTAAATTTACTTTGCCTTAATGTGTAACGCATTATCTGATTGCTTTCAGTGACTGATCCATCCAGCCTCCGTATCAGATTTATAGGAATATAGGGGAAATACTTAGAGTGAATCAATTTAAATGCGACGTTGAAGAAAAAGCGACCTTTGTGTGAAATCCAGATTTTATGAATGTGCTTTGTTTCATGTGAGCAGAAACATCAGTCATACGTATAACATTAGCATAAGGAGTCCCACAGAACATTAAAAGCTTTAACAGGAAGAGCGCTTGAAATAATTTAGTGCTGATAAACAGCACTGCAGGCGAGGTTTTGGCAATTTGTGATAAACCACAACATTTTAAAAGACTCACAGAAATCTTTCTAAATGTGCATTACACTGGAGTCACAGTGAGTTCATGGGGGTTCTCAGAAGAGTATTTTCAGAGCTGGACATTTTGCCATGGTTAACAAGAAAGTCGTTTCAGTAAACAGTGGGAAGTCTGCACACTTTAACAATGTTCCAATTCTGGATGCTGGCAAACCAAGACGGATAGTAACAGCTCAGTCAATCAAGGTTGTGATTCTTGATCATGGCAAACTATAAAAGATAGTAATGCTTTTTAAAAACTAAAAGTAGGGAGAAGTTTAGTTTAAAAAAGTAAAAATTCTTAAATGCTGGATAAGTTGACACAATTTTCTTACCAATTTTGTTTCTCTGTGCATTATCTTTTACCACTTACCCTGGGCATTTGCAAGACACATTTCAATTCTATTACAGTTTCTATAAAAAATTCATAAAATAATTAATTTCCTAGAATCATTTTTAAAAATGGTTAATGCCTTTAGAAAAATTCATGTGATGAAAGAAGCTATTACATTTTTGTATAAGGAAGCCTCTATATAAAGCTGACTACGATATCTGAACCCATAGTTACTGGGCACGTAGTCAAGAATAATCCTTTTGAAATTTGATGACATAGCAGTCTCTAATGGGTATAGTAGTTTAATTCTAACTAGAATAGGACAACACAAAAAACAACAATTCATGACTTCTGGAAATAATTAGTAAAGGTATAATAATTTAGGAATTTTTTTGCTTTAAATATTTTTTGCATTCAATCCTTTTTGTGGGACAGATAAGATAAAATTGATTGCATTGGGACTTTAGCACATTTGGGCTTGTATCTTTCTTTATAGAAGTGGATATAATGGCATCTTCTCTAGATATAATTTGAACAGTATGGAAAATATGTAATTTATTGGAATTCTAGGAAGGCTGGGGAAAGATAGTCAGCCAGTTGGCACTTATCCTCAAAGAGGAGAAGGGAACAGACCAAATAATCTAAATGATCATGCTTTCTAGGGATGATAGAAAACAACGGTTATTCACTGTCAGTACATCCCTGCAAAGACAGTGGAATATGAGTGCAATCCTAGAAATAGAACAAAAGAGTGCAAAATAGAGGAACCCAATTGTCAGAGAAATGCTGAGATGAACAGAATTGTCAAATGGGGTGTTTGATCAGTGTTTTGCTCTGTAATGTGAATCCTCCTGCCTCCCTTGAATCTTTGGTACAATCCACTTTAATCCTAAATGCTTTTGCATGGGCATGTTCTTTACTTTGAATGTAAAGAAGTGCTGAGTATGTTTTCAATGTTAGTATAAGTGAGGAAGGAGGCTATGTATAAGATCACCCACATTTTGAAACATTACCCAAGGCTTTTAATTTACGATGCAGTGAAAGTTCCATCTTTGATGAAGTATTCCCTTTCTATTCAATGAAGGTGCCAGGGTGCACCTTCATTGTCACCATCAAGCTGTCGCTCTACTGATGCACAAAGATGGTGGCAATCAGGGAAATGATTCTGAGATCACTATTTCATTTTCTTCTTCTTGTAGCAAGAACATATAGCGTGAGTTGCACTCCTTAACATTTTAAGTGTACGGTACAGTATTGCTAATGATCAGTACCATGTTCTCTTCTGAGTCTGCTCCACCCTTGACTCATTGTTTCAGAGAGAAAGTAGGACAACTGTGGTATTGTGTGAGCAAGTCTTAAAACATAACTTATGAAATCACCAGATAATAGTCAATGTTTAATTCAATATTGACTGTTATCCAATATCATAAGATGAAATTCTTCCTAGAAGCAGAAGAGGTACCTATTATGGATTTGGAACTCAGAATCCACTTCACTTGATTAGACAGGATTTTCTCTATTCTGAGCTGAAACGTGGAGTTGTCCATCAAATATGCATGGAAAACCCCATTTGACAATACTTGTCACCAGTGACCAAAGCCATTTGCAAAGCATGAAATGGTTATTGTAAGAGAGTACCACTAAAATCCTGCAGGAGAGACAGAGAAGCAATGGAGGTTAATACAATGTTCACAGGTTCAGTCTTTAGGAATAATATGTGGACATGTGGCTGCAAATGCATCTCTCTCTGTGAGAATACCTACAAGCGCACCTATGGTATGTGGTTATGCAGACAGCTGCTGTGATTTCTATCAAGTTTGTGATCACTAAATCATGACAGAGAAAAGAACTGCATATGAGTGTATTCCTTACATCAGCAGTGATTTATCGAGTGCCTTTTATGGCATACAATATTGTAATTGTAGGACATATGGTAGTGAGAAAAAAAAAAACAAAAAAACAAAAAAAAACCAATGTCCTTGGCCATATAGAGTTTTCATCTTACTCTTTTTTGTGTGTAAGGCTGGAAAACAAGGTAGGTTGACTGAAATTCTTTACTGAAGAAGCACCTTATGAAGAAGCACCTTATGGAGAAGCCCGATTGTAGAAATTCAGAATTCGCTGAAGAGAGTTGAACTACTCTGTGAAAGCCTGCTCTTAGTGAATTAAATTTGAGACAAGAAAGAAAAGAAGGCAATAATACACTCAGTGTGTAGGACCAAATCTCTGA
Organism: Colobus angolensis palliatus; assembly: GCF_000951035.1. Lineage (NCBI taxonomy): Eukaryota > Metazoa > Chordata > Mammalia > Primates > Cercopithecidae > Colobus > Colobus angolensis. Next base: position 5,357,077 of record NW_012116599.1, on the reverse strand, counting down.
GGCTGAAAATTGGTTCCAACCTGGGGAACTAGAATAACTGGACTAGGGCTCATTTCCCAGATGCCACATTCTGATGAGAAACACTGGGGCGGCAGGACAATTCAGGTCTCTCATCTCTGTTCAGGTGTCTCCTGAGAATGCATCTGAAACTTTAGTTGAAAACGTTGACCATTAACTCATGTGGGGAGTGGGTAGGAAGGTGAGTTACAAACAGAAGAACAGGTACCACAAATAGAACATGTCTATCGGGTGCCAGAATGATTACAGCAAGATTACAGAAGAAGCAAACTGTTGTCTAGCTGTCTATGGAGTGAGAATACTCGCTCATTTGTTTTTATTCATTGTTTTGGTGGCAATGGTCTATGACTTGAGTCTCTTTGTATGAGTGAAGTTTGTCTTCCTCCAAAATTAAAGCCTGTAATTGAGGGGAAACTAAGAGTAACTAGCCATTCTGCACCAAGAACAGAAAATTTTTGTGGACACCTGCAGCACCCTTGAGGAGACAGAGTCCCTGATGCGGGGGAGGAAGTGAGCAGATACTCAGCAAAATGGATTCCCTGATGCGGGGGAGGAAGTGAGCAGATACTCAGCAAAGATGGATGCACTTGGACAATAGGTGACACCGGGATGACTCTGACAATGAGAATGGAGAGAAGTTAGTAGAAGATCCAGGCTCCAGATCTAGCTCCTAACAGTTCAAGTACAGGCACAGAGGACTGGATCAACAAAATGTAGTATATACTTATAATATTGTTTAGCCTTATAAAGAAACTGAATAGACTTTTGGTTCCAAAATGGCAGTGTAGACGCAAGCTGGCTTTACTACTCACCCTCAAGGAAAACCTGTATATACATAAATATACACACATAGTGCTGACATCACCTGCAATATCCTAGAAGTCAAGTATGAGAATGAGACAGTTTCTGAGGCCACAGAGAAGTAGAAGTAAAAAGACTACAAGCAGACAATAAGAGAATCAGCCTTCCGTAGGGGCAATGCCCTTTCTCCCAAACTGCCTGGTTATAAGCAAATGAATAATTTCCCCCAACTCATGGTTTTTACACTGGATAAAGTAAGATATGACAGTCAGCTTCCCCACCATCTTGAGTTCCCTGGCGAAAGACTTGTCTCTGTCTGAAACCACAGGAAGATTGGGAATGTCTGAAGGGAGAAATACCCCTGAGGACAGCCAGAGACAAAGGGGGACATGGTACTACCATTCTCATTCCTGGAAATTCTGCTCTGCAACTCGACCAAAGGAAACAACAAGTCAGAGTGGCTGTTTAGCAGCACCATGCTGTAGGAGGTTCGCTCCACTGGTGCCCCGGGCACAGACACACAGCCAGCCTTCCCACAGTACCTATGTATCACCTTTGGAACTTGCCTCATTCTTAACAGGCAGTACTCTGATTGTTTACTAGAACTGAGGCAAACCTGGGCTTAAGGCACCATGTAGTCCTGAACAGGAGGCAACAACCTGGGGGATGAGGGGAAAGAAAAGAAATAACATTAACAAGTAAATTACAACAAATCTATAAGCAAACATATTCAATAAAACCCAAAGCAATCCAGACAGAGAAGACTTGGAATAAATAACAAATCATTTAATGCAAAGACAGATGTACATCCCCAAGAAAAATGATCTCCTCAAATGGACAAAGCCAGGAACCAGTGACTGACCTTAACAAGGCAACCATATACAAATTCTGACCAGAATTCAAAGTAGAAGTTTGGCGGAAACTCAGTGACCTTCAAGGTTACAGAAAAGCAATTCAGAAATTTATCAGAGAAATTTAACAAAGTCATTGAAATAATAAAAATAAAACCAAACAAATCTTGGAATGGAGAAATATGCTTGTGGAACTAAAAAATTCAATAGAGGCTCTCAACAGCAAAATGGGTCAAGCAGGGAAAATAATTAGTGAACTCAAAGATGGACTATTTAAAAATAAATATTCAGGGGGAAAAAGAATAACAAGGAACAAAGATCACCCACAAGATATAGAAAATTATCTCAAAAGATCAAATCTAAAAAGCATTGGTGTTCAAGATGGAGTTGAGCTAGAATATGGGGTAGAAAGTTTATCCTAAGAAATGATAACAGAAACCTTTCCTAAACTTAAACAAGAGATAAATATCCAGGTAAAGGAAGGTTTGAGAAGACTAAACAAATTTGAGCCAAATAAGAATAACTCGAGACACATAGTACTCAAATTCTCAAAGGCCAAGGACAAAGAGTGGATCCTAGAAGCAGCAAGATAAAAGAACCGTGTGACATATAAAGGAGGTTCAATTTATCTGGCAAAGATTTCTCAATGGAAACCATACCGGCCAAGAAGGAAGGGGACAACATTTTCCAAGTGCTGCCAAGAAAAGGACTGTCATCCAAATTGGTGTACCCATCCAAGCTACCCTTTAAGTATGAAGGAGAGATAAAGTATATCCCAGAAAAACAAAAACTGAACAAATTTAGCACCAGCAGACTCACCGTATAAGAAATGCTAGAAGAATTCTTCCATCAAAAATTTAAAAAAAGAAAAGGCTAACATGAAAAGTGAAGATATTTGAAGGTATAAAGCCAATGGATAAAATTAAGTACATGGAAAAACCTAGATACTCTAATGCTAGATTTGTGGTATTCAATCCACTCATATACTCTAGTATAAAGACCCAAACACAAACCAAAAATTATCCACAGCAACTTAAGAAATAGGCAGTATAAGATTATGTACATTGAGAGAGCACAAAGTAAAAATGGATGGAGTGAAAGTATAGAGTGAAAGTGAAAGATCTACAAAATATTGATGAAAGAAATTGAAGAGGACACAAAAATAAAAAGATATTTCATGCTCATGGATTGGAAAAGTTATAATGTTAAAATGACAATTCTACTCAAAGCAATTTACAGACTCAATGCAAGCTCTGTCAAACTACCCATGTCATTTTTCATAGAAATAGAAAAAGTAATCCTAAAATTCATATGAAATCACAAAAGACCTAGAATAGCCAAAGCAATCCTGAGCAAAAAGAGCAAAGCTGGAGGTGTCACACTACCTAATTTCAAAAGTTACTACAAAGCTCTAATAACAAAATTGGTCAGCACGGTAGTGGCATAAAAACAGACACATAGATCAGTGAAACAGAATAAAGAAACCCATGCATTTATAGGCAGCTCATTTTCAACAAAATTTTCAAGAACATATAACAGGGATAGGACAGTCCCTTCAGTAAATGATTCTGGGAAAATTGGATATCCGTATGCAGAAGAATGAAACTAGACCCCTAACTCTAATCGTATACACAAATCAAATAAAAATGGATTAAACTATGAAACTATTAGAAGAAAACACTGTGTGAAATGCTCCAGGACATTGGTCTGGACAAAGATTTTTTGTGTAGGATCTCAGAAGCACAGGCAACCAAAGCAAAAATAGAGAGGTGGAATTACATCAAGTTAAACAGTAAAGGAAACAATCAACAAAGTGAAGAGATAATGCACAGAATAAAATAAAATATTTGCAAGGTATCATCTGACAAGGAATTAATAAACAGAGTATATAAGGAGATCAAACAGATTTGAAAATGGGCAAAAGACCCAAACTGACATTTCTCAAAAGAAGACTTACAAATAGCCAAGTACACGAAAAATGTTCAACATCCTTAATCATCAGATAATTGCAAATCAAACCACAATGAGATATCATCTCACCCCAGTTTATATGCCCTTTTATGATAAAACAGACAAAAAGCAAAACAAAACAAAAAAACAGAGAGTAACCGACAGTGGCGAGAATTTGAAGGGGAACCCACATACACTATTGCTAAAAATGTAAATCAGCACAACCACTACAGAAAACCATATAGAGATTTCTCAACAAATTAAAAATACAACTACAATCTACTATACTGGTTATATATCTAAAAGAAAGGAATTTCACATATCCAACAGACACCTTCACTCTGATGTTTATTGCAGCACTATTCACAATAGCCAAAATATGGAATTAACCTAAGTGTCCATCAATGGTGAATAGATAAAATGTTGAATATATATATAATGGAATACTATTTAGCCATAAATAGAATGAAATCCAGTCACTTGCAACAACATGGATGAAACTGGAGGCCATTATATTGAGTGAAAGAAGCCAAGGACAGAAAGACAAATACCACATTTTCATTCATATGTGGAAGATTAAAAAGTGGATCTCATGAAGATCGTAGATTGCTGGTTACCAGAGGCACGGAAGGGTAATGGGGAAGGAAGAGGATGAAGGGATGCTGATCAATGGGTACAAATATACAATTTGGTAGAAGAAATAGGACCTAGTATTTGATAGCTCAGTGAGGTGACTGTACAATAATGTATTGTATATTTCAAAATACCTTGAAGAGATTAATTTGAATGCTTCTAGCATGAAGATAACTATTTAAGGTAATTCATATCCCAATTACACTGATATTTTAAAATTACATAAATGTGTTAAATTATCAGTTGTACCCCCAAAATATGTACATCTATTTTCCATCAATTAAAAAATAAAAATAAAGTAGAGCACTGATACACACCACAATGTCGATAAATCTTAAAAATATGATGGTAAATGAAAAAGCCAAACTCAAAAGCCCACCTATTGTATGATTTTATTTATATTAAATATTCAGAATGGTTACATCTATAGAGAAAGTAAATAAATTAGTGGTTGTCAGAGGCTAAGGGTCAGGGGAAAAAGGGGTGGAGGGTGACTGCCTCAAAAAGATTAGATAGAGTTTACTTTGGGAGTGATAAAAATGTTTTAGAATTAGATAGAATTGGCAGTTGCATAACATTGCAGATAGACTCGATGCCATTGAATTGTGCACTTTAAAATAGTTAATTGTATGCTAAGTAAATTTTTCTTAAAAAATGTAGCTCATGTTTCAGATAACTGTCAAATCCTAATGCTACTGGGTCTCATCTGATGGAAACTTACAGCTCTGAGTGTCCTCTCCCTGTCCCAAGCCCATAAAGGAAGACATAAGACTTGGAGGAGGTGAGACCCATTTGGGATCTTGTACTGCCCGTGAGGAGATAGTGATGCAATCTCTTTGTGTGTATATAGACATGATTGACACCCATGAGAACACCGGAGACACAGCAGAGTGTGAGCTAAGGGGCCTGCAGCTTCTACAGTGTGGGAGGGCTTCTTTAATAAATAAAAACAATATTTTGAATACAAAATTAGGAACCAATGTGAATATTTATTTAGAATAAGAAGATATCAGAAAATTGTACGTTTCAGAATGCTGAGAAACTTACAATATAACAAAATCCATAAAAATAACATAATGAAAGGCTTTAATACATAATTTGGCAGAACACATCTTCATAAAAAACTCAAAATATTATTTTCTGTAAAGAAATAAAGAAACTATTCACTGCTGTGACTAAAAATCTGTCTCTTTCTCTTAAATTATTACTTTTGACAAAATCTGTGTATATTTTGGCTATAATTTGTTCTCAGTATGAGAATAATTTCAGTTGATTTCATTGCTTAGCTTTATTACTTTTGTTTAAAATATCATTATTTTATATGAAATTTCTTTCCACTCTTTAATCAATATATTTAAATTTGATAAAGATAGTACACACCATACAGATATAAGCCAAATTCTTGTATTTTTTTTTTTTTTTTTGAGATGGAGTCTCGCTCTGTCGCCCAGGCTGGAGTGCAGTGGCCGCATCTCAGCTCACTGCAAGCTCCGCCTCCCGGGTTCCCGCCATTCTCCTGCCTCAGCCTCCCGAGTAGCTGGCACTACAGGCGCCCGCCACCTCGCCCGGCTAGTTTTTTGTATTTTTTAGTAGAGACGGGGTTTCACCGTGTTAGCCAGGATGGTCTCGATCTCCTGACCTCCTGATCCGCCCATCTCGGCCTCCCAAAGTGCTGGGATTAAATTTTTGTATTTTTTAAACTATCTCAATCATCTTTCCAAATTGGAAGTCAAATGATGTACTCAAACTTTATTAAATATTTTGTTTCCAGTTAAAAAAAAGTATTGTGAATTTTTGATTGAATATACTGCCTTACTCATAATATTGCTGAGAGTAGAAATTTTTGCTCTCCACCAGGCTTTAATGAGAAACACATCCCCTGATTGTAATTTTATATTTCTGATTTTGTGAAGAATTTTCAATAGCCTCGCTTCCAACTCTATGCATTTTAACTCATTTGCCTCTTCCTACCTGCTTCTGGGACTGGGTTCCATGATTCTCATTCATAGCACAATGCAGGGCTGGCTTTGTATTCCCCCAACAGATGAGTGGCAATGGACAGCAGTGGGACTATTCGCAGAAACTGTCCCCAGCTAGCGTACAGAAGTGACAGGGACCACATAAAAACATCCCACTAAATAGAAGTAAAAACATCCCTAACTCAGCTTCTCCTTAGCTGAATCTCCAAAATACCATGGCCAAACAAAAAGCAGAGAGAATTTGGAGTGGTAAGTAATAGTTTTCTTAACTAGATATTAACAAAATATATGACTTTTGCAAAAATTGTATAAACATAAGACCATGTGAACACACAGAAAGGGCTCATTCCTGGAAAATGTTCTGCAAGTAAGCAACTTGGAAGCTTATTCTTTATTTATTTCACAACAAACCTGACTGCAGTGGTGGAATTCTAAGATAGTCTCTCCAAGACGCTCAGCCACTGGTGTACAACCCTTCTCCCAGTTAATTAGCATACTAATCTACGTACTGCTATGCAGGGATTTTGCAGATATCATTTAGGTCTTAAATCAGTGAACCTTGAGATAGGGGAGATTATCCAGGTAAGCCTGAGCTAATTGCACCAGCCCTTTAAAAGCCACGTCTCTTCTCTGACCAGGCACAGAAATGAAAATCAGAGTCATGCACTAGCTGACCTGGAAGAAAACAAACATAGGCTGTAAACTACCTACGGGGCCCATATGGCAAGGAACTGCCAGCAACTTCTATTTGCTGGGAATTGTCTTCAGCCAACAACTGGAAGAAAAATAGGGATCTCCATCTTGCAGCTTCAGTGAAATCAATTCTGTTGACAATCAATGAGCTTGAAATAGAAACTTGAGCTCAAATGAGACCACGGCCCCAAATCATATTTAAATTTTATCCCGGTGAGATCCTAAGCAGAAAATCTAGCCACACTGTGCCCAAATTTCAGACCCACAGAAACTATGAGTAATAAATCTATGCTATTTTAGGCTGCCAAGTTTGTGGTAATTTTTAAAATACCTTTCTTAGCAAGAATTAGGCATAGGAAGTAGGTTATAAGTTGGAGATATACAAGCTCATACATGCAAAACCAGGGTGTGAGAGAGAGAATGCATAGCAAAATGAGATGGAGAGGACTTTATTTACCACAAGCAAATTTGGTTTGGGGATGACTGGTGGGTGCATGGAGACTGGACCCACCTCCCCATGGATGTGAAAGCAGCTCAGAATCATGAGTCAGGAGGGCTGGTCTTCAGAAGGCAGAGCATTGTGGGTACCTGGATTCTGTAAAGGCTTCTTTGAGCACAGCCAACACGGAAGTTCGAGGGGTACAAAAATAATGAACAAGTCAAATAGTGTTTTTTCTGTGTAATTTGCACACAGACTCTCCAGGTCTCCTCCACAAAGTCTTTGCACAATCTATCTATTTAAGGGGGTTTTGTTGCAAGTGAATACTCCATGGTGAGAGTGAAGAGACCTAAAATTGGTTTCAAGTTTGGGATAGGGCCAGTGCAGAGAAGCATGAGAGTCCTTTGTGCCCAGGAATAATTAACATCCTTGTTCTTGGACAAGGAGGTTCTAGGCATCAGCTAACTTCAATCATGACCTCAAATTGAGGGTGCAAAAGAATTGTGAGTAAAATGTTCATAACAAACACATGTACCTGTAGATGTTTGAAAAAGGACATGCAGTGAGATCAGAGGTGCCATCAGGGAAACAAGGTGGCATTTGCTTTGATGAATTCTCTAAGGTTCAGGGTTGGAACTCTGCTTTCATCTCAGAAACCTGATTTATACAGCAGATGAAGAGGGTCTGCATCTCTGGGGAGAAGCAGGGGAGGGAACTACACAGTAATCAAGCACCTGGAAATATATTTACACAACAATGTAAATTGACAATAAAAATATAATGTCAAGGGTACTGGTGTATTTCTTTTTTCTTTTTTTTTCTTTTCTTATTTATTTTTTTTTTTTAGAAGGAGTCTCACGCTGTCTCCCAGGCTGGAGTGCAGTGGCGTGATCTTGGCTCACTGCAACCTCCCTTTCCTGGGTTCAAGCAATTCTCCTGCCTCAACCACCCTAGTAGCTGAGATTACACGTGCCTGCCACCATGCCCGGCTAATTTTTTGTATTTTTAGTAGAGACGGGGTTTCACTCTGTTGGTCAGGCTGCTCTAGAACTCCTGACCTCGTGATCCACACACCTAACCCTCCCAAAGTGCTGAGATTACAGGCGTGAGCCACCACACCTGGCCGGCCACTGGTATATTTCTATTGGAACGCCCATAATGAATGACAGATGAACGAATGAAGTCTACGGGTGATATTTTATATACAGTCACCTTTTTTTTTCACTAATTTTTCATTCTCCAGAGGGCTTGATATATTTCAGTTTTTTCCTCTAATCAAACTCTGAGATAGTTGGCATCCATTCTATATTCTGCAGATGTGCTCAGCAACCTGTAATTTTAAAAGTAACTAAACATCTTTGTTCTATCATCTTTAAAGTGCTCAAGTGTACAGTGTGCAGTGTTAGCAGAGTCGCTTTCAACATAGATCCACTCCAACCTAGTTTATCTTGGTTGTACATATACTGTTCTTTAAGCATGTGTATAGAGCATGTAACATGTTTATGCATTTTTTAAATGCGTAAAAGAAATACCAGTACTAATGGGGAATGTAGACCTTAAAGTAGCTCAAATTTTATAAGTTAAAAAGTTGCCTTATCCTCATTGTATCTTTGGAGGGCATTTGATACAACTTAAAGATAAGCAAAACAAAAAACCTTACAAAAAATAGTTCATTGCTCTGTTGTCAGTTACTACGATTTTAATGAAAGAATTAGGTTCTGATATTTTTTATATTGTAATAACTCAAAAAGATTTCAGGAAGGAGTTAAAGAGTGACCATGACATACACCTTAGTTACTCCCCAAGTCTGTACAAAAATTCCAGGATTTGTCTTTATCTATGGTCAAAAGAAAGAATAAATTATGCGTCATTACTTTCCTTTAAAATGAGGTTTATCCAAGACACTGCCATTGGTGAGAAAGGGGACCCCGGCCATTCTCTTCACAGATACTTGTGGATTACCTATTGGGCAACTAAAAAATGAATCAGATATTATTATGACTCTTAAGAGACATATTCTAGAAAAAAGAGAGAGAGATTTATGTAAATAAATGAAGAATATTTCAACCCAGTTGAAATCTATATCCATCTAACTAGATTGTCATTCAAGATAATGCAAACTTTAGACATTTTTCAGATAAAGATGAGACAGTTAATGACTCAAATACCCTTTCTGAAGGAACTTTTAAAGAATACACGTAGTAAGAAATTGAATTCATAAGGGAACGTGATGCAAGAACTTGTAACAGGAAAAGAGGTTGGTAAACTAATTGATAAATCTAAATATGAACCTTTTGGCAACCACCACTGTATTCACTACCTCCATGTGATCAACTTTTTAGCTCCCACACATGAGTGAGAATATGAGACATTTGTCTTTCTGTGCCTGGATTACTAAACTTAACATAATGCCCTCCAGTTCATCCACATTGTTGCAAATGACAGGATTTTATTTTTTATATGGCAGAATAATATTCCATTGTGTATATGTACCACATCTTTTAATCCATTCATTCATTGATGGAAACAGCTGGGAAATGAAGTTGAATGGGCCTGGTGGTGGGGGGCAGGTAGATAAAGAGGGGCTGGTTAATGTATAAAGCTATAGTTAGATATTAATAGAAGGAATAAGATCTAGTGTTCACCAGCACAATAAGGTCACTATAGTTAACAGTAATTTATTGTATGTTTCAAAATAACTAGAAGACTGGATTTAGACTATTCCTAACACAAATAAATAACAAATGTTTCAGGTGGTAGATATACCAGCTAGCCAGATTTGATCATTATATATCGCATGCTGGTATCAAAATATCACAGGTACCACATACGTAAGCACAAATATTAGGTATCTATGAAAACTAAAAGTAAAATAAATAGAACATTTTGAGAGAAAATAATGACTAAGAAGTAGCAGAAGTTAAAAATAAGTTGAAACTAAAATATTGGACTGAAATACAAATTTATCAGTGAAGAAAACAACAATTGAAACAGAAAATTGTGTCTTACAAAAAAGAAATTCTCAGTTTTGATTCTCAAAAAATCCAGCTATCAGCTGCTTAGAAGAGACATGTCTGAGGTAGGTTGACCTACAAAGATTAAAAGTGAAAGGTGAAAATAAGATATAAAGCAAATCTTGTAAATTAATATTAATGTTGGATAAAAATTAACTTCATTATAAATAAAAGTCATTCCCAACTTAAAGTGAGTACTCACTAGAAAATTAAAATTTTGAACTTGAATGCAAGATAATCTTAAAATATACAAAAAATGTTTGACAAAATTATATTTCAAAATTGGAACATACAAAATTAGTGGAGATATTGACATAATTCAGAAAGTTGGCAGGATAAGCAGAAAAATAGTAATAAAAACACAGATTTGTAAACAACATAATGATTAACATTTATTTGAAGGAAATATGCCAAGTTTACATGCCAGTTTTAAAGAACACAAATTATTTTTTAAACTTGCATGGTGGAATCTTTGCCCCTTCCAAAAAATGATTTTAATGTTTCTCTCTCAGAAGCTTGACAAGTCAAGCAACAAAAAAACTAGTGAAAATATAGAAGTATTGCATGACATAATTAGTACTCTTGATTTAAAATAAACATAAAGAAAAATTCACTTTGTCTTTATGTAACACTGATTATTTTTCAAGACATATGGGACCTTCACAAAATCTGACCAGTGCGTAAGTCACAAAATTAGTTTCAATAAACTCGATCTCCACCACTGACTTCACCCTCAAAGTCCCATCTTATATGAACTTTGTTTACAACAAATGGTCACTTGGAGATTTCATTGCCAATGATAATTTAGTATCTGTAACTTATCATTTGATCTACACAAATCATTTCTTCTACCTGATTTCCTACCTTCTGTTTTCTTATAGTCTACCTAGTTGTCATGTAATTTTTTTTGTTTACTCCTTTCCCTTACCATTAATCTCTACCTACAATCCATGTTCACTCTTAATATTTCATTATATTTCATAACACATGTCACATATAACCTTCTTTTTTATGCCAACTACTTCCACCTTGGTTATAGTATTTCAACAAGTTTAGCCTTTCTCCCTCTGGACTTCTTTCCTCAATACATCTTACATTAAACTACTGGTGCACCTTGCTGTTACAGTTTTTTAATCTTGCCACTTAACTGTTCAAATAATGGGTCGTTTCCAGCATTTACAGGACAGACACTGGACCTAGACTCTAGCATTTTAAAAAATCCAGTAATTCCACAGATGCCGCAAATGACCTTTCCAAGTTTATATTTCATAATATTCCTATGCGGATATTTTCCCTAGAGAGTCAGAAGCATGGAACTGTCTCTGCTGTGCATAGTGTACACATTTCTTTTTTTGATTTTGTTTTCACCGGTTTTTTTTCCCACTATCGATGTATTTCCCACTCCTCTTTCCACTCATCTTTCAAGGTCCAAGTTTCAACTTGATGTATTATCCGAACACCTCCTTCGAGGGGTACAGCTATCTCTTCAACTCTTCCAGCACTTATTGTTTATATTATCAGTCTGCATCTTCTTTGGAGTCTGTCATGTGATCTCTTACATTGTATTAACCACAATATCATTCCATACATTTTTCTTATTTATTCTCTAAGAAGATGAACCTATAAAAGGTAAAATAGAGAATGTCAGAGCCGAAAGGTGATGTTTTCTTTATTCAACAAGTTCTTACAAGTTCTTACTCTCACAAACCTATAATGATAAATGTCTCAGGTATTGTCTCTGCCTTCATGGGTTTTACAGACTGGTGAGAAGAAATACAGGATACAAATAATAATCAACTTAGGGTAAGAGCTCTGAAAGAGAAATATTGTATGTACAGAAAGTATTAACAAGGAAGGATATTTTAAATTGAAAGGGGGAAGGTCTGGTAAGGGAAGATTTCTCTGAGTGTATGACATTTACTAAAAGTTTAAGTATGTATAAATCTCTTCAATCCAAATTAAAAAAATAATGAATATATTGTCAGAGAGACATAAGATTCAGCCAGTTTTAGAACTCTGAATGTGTGCGATTTAGGGCAAGAAAATACCATAGGGAATGATTAAGAGATTAACAGCTATAGGTTAAAGAAAATAGTTTAATCCAAATAAGACATATTTCAAGAAAAAAATATCTTTCTCTTCAGGGATTGGTAAATAGTTTTTATACATGACTATCATTTAATACTTCTCACATTTTTAGCAAAGGAAGGGGCATTTCCTACTTTTTACAAAACAGCACAGTTATATTGGAGGTGTAAAGAGTCAGTAAATGTTGGTTATATCTCTGTGGGGCAGGGATGAGGTACTTAGAAGGTACTTAAATGTGGAGGGTGATGTCTACCAATGACCAGCAGAGAGGGACTCTCACAATCTCTTCTGTCACATTCTTTAACCGTTTTGGGAACACTCATATGCCATGTCCTGATTTATGCTAAGGCTACTTGTTGCACATTCATTAAGTCAGGTGAGATCTTAGAAGAGAGCATAGAAGAGAACATAGCAGTCAGATGACAGGTTACAATCCATTCACAGTGTCCTTTACAATCCTTTAGTGATGTCCTGGATCTTAAGTTTCCTCAGTCATAACATTGGGGAGTTTTAGGCCAAGATTATCATTAAAGTCTTTGGTAACCCTAAATGTATGCTCTCTTCTAATCAATCAGATGCTTACAATCAACTTTGTTCTAGAATATAAAACAAAAGGAGAAAGCACTAAAGGGAATGAGTCACGAAAATGAAGAAACACACTTTGGAAGAGAAACATGCCTAATAAAATGTATTACAATTGAAGTTATAGAAGTATTTGTTGAATTGTTTTGTTTTTGTTTTTTGTTTGTTTGTTTCTTTGCCCATGGGTATTATTCAAAAGAGGATGTCCTGTAAAAACTGGTAATTCTTTCTCTAATATTTCAAGGTAAGCCTGATCTCTGGAATTATTCAAAATTGACTCTAGTATCCAGAATATTCTTACACTCTTCATTAGCTCCTACAAATAGCATAAGGGTTTGCAATTCAATCACTCTCCTAGACCTTTGAAGCCTAAGAAATTTGCTCCAAATATCATTGAAAGTAAATATTTAATTAATCTATTTTCCTGAGATTGCTGTGAAAAGATGTCAGGTTCAGTCATCTCCAAGACTTCATTATTCCCATATCTAGATCCTAACTTGGGATGACTTAAACAGCTACGGAGCTGGAACTTCTGGGGCTCTTTGGACGACACTCCTTATCACTATGTAGTTTCTCAGTGTGATTCCTTCAGCATAACAACTTCAGAATGATTAAACTTATGTGATGGCCCAGGACTTCAAAAATGCAAGGAAAGAGAGAAAGAGAGAAATTGAGATTGAAGGCCAGATAGAAATTAGCAGAAGCTAATATTCAGAACTGCACAGCATCATTTCTATAAAGCCTGCATATGTTCAAGGAGAAAAAAGCTGAACCCAATCTCTTGATGGAGGAATGTTAGCGTTGTGTTAAAAGAAGAGACATTTTTTAAAAAAATATATGCTACTATACTCACAACTCATTTGCCGTAAGTGGGTACATGACCCCATCCATTCACAAGGAGGCAAAAAAGAAGAACTAGATATATGTGTTGAGTCACACTAATATTGAATTTATGAGCCCCCCTCACAGACTTCCTTATGATGCACTGGAGTGCTAAGATCATGATGTGTCTTGTTGGTGGGAATTTATGAATTTATACTTTGCTTTTTATTTTTTGGAGGGCCTGGGTTTTTATTTATTTATTTTCTTTGCTTTTTATTTTTATTTTCATGCTTTTTATGATTTTTATTTTTAATTGTTGTGGGTATATAGTAGGTGTATGTGTTTATGAGGTATTAAGATATACAAGATATTTTAATACAGGCATGCAATGTACAATAATCACATCATAGAAAATTTGGTATCCATCTCTTCAGGCATTTATCCTTTGTATTACAAACAATCTAATTATACTATTTTAGTTATTTTAAGATGAATGATTAAATTATTATTGACTCTATTCCCCATATTATGCTATCAAATACTAGGTCTTATTCTTTCTATTTTTTTTTGTACCAATTAACCTTTCTCACCTCCCACACAATCCGCACCCCACTACCTTTCCCAGCTGTAGTAACCATCTTTCTATTTTCTTTTCCTCTTTTTTTTTTTTTTTTTTTTCTCACCCTGTCACCCATAGTGGAATGCAGTGGCGTGATCTACACTCACTGCAACCTCTGCCTCCCAGGCTCAAGCAATTCTCCCATGTCAGTCTTCCCAGTAGCTTGGACTACAGGTGTGCACCACCATGCCTGATTAGTTTTTGTGTTTTTTTGTAGAGATGGGTTTTGCCATGTTACCCAGGCTGGTCTCAGACTCCTAAGCTCAAGTGGTCTGCTTGCCTAGGCCTTCCAAATCCCCGGGATTAGAAGTCATGAGCCACCGCACCGGCCCATCCTTCTCTATCTGCATGAGTCTCTATCTGCATGTTTTTATTTTTAGATCCCACAGATAAGTGAGAACATCCAATGTTTGTCTTTCTGTGCCTGGTTTGTTTCACTTAACATAATAACCTCCAGTTTCATCCATGTTGTTGCAAATGACAGAGTCTCATTCTTTTTTTATGGCAGACTACTACTGTATTGTGTATAAGCACCACATTTTCTTATCCATTCACCTGTTGATGGACTCTTAGCTTGGTTCCAAACCTTGGCTATAATGATAGTGCTGCAACAAACATGGGAGTGCAGAGAGTTCTTCGTAAACTGATTTCCTTTATTTTCGGTATATACCTAGGAGAGGGATTGCTGGATCAAATGGTAGCTCTATTTTTACTTTTTTATGGAACCTCCAAACTGTTCTCTATAAGGTTGTACTAACTTACATTCCCACCAACGGTGTACAAGGATTCCCTTTTCTCCATATTCTCACCAGAATTTGTTATTGCCTGTCTTTTGGATATAAGCCATTTTAACTGAGGTGCAATAATTTCTCCTTGTAGTTTTGTTTTGCATTTCTCTGATGAACAATGATGTTGAACACCTACCTTTTCATATATCTATTTGCCATTTGTATGTCTTTTTTTCAGAAACATCGATTCAAACATTTTGCCCATTTTAAAATCAGGTTATTTGATTTTTTTCCTGTGGAGTTGTTTGAGCTCCTTAAATATTCTGGTTATTAATCCCTTGTCAGAGAGGTAGTTTGCAAATTTTTTTATCCCATTGTGTGGATTGTCTCATCACTTATTTTTAAATTAAGAGATTAACAGCTATAGGTTAAAGAAAATAGTTTATTTCATCCAAATAAGACGTATTTCAAGAAAAAATATATTTCTCTTCAGGGATTGGTAAATAGGTTTTATACATTACTATCATTTAATACTTCTCACATTTTTATCAAAGGAAGGGGTATTTGCTACTTTTTACAAAATAGCAATTATATTGGAGGTGTAACAAGTGAGAAAATGTTGTATATTTTGCTGTACAGAAGCCTTTTAAGTTGACATGATCCCATTTATCCATTTTTGCTTTGGTTGCCTGTGCTTGTGGGGTATTGCTCAAAAAACTTTTGCCCAGACCAATGTCCTGGAGACTTTCCCCAATGTTTTCTTGTAGTAGTTTCATAGTATGAGGTCATAGATTTAAGTGTTTAATCCATTTGTATTTGATTTTTGCATATGGTGAGAAATAGGGGTATAGTTTCATTGTTTTGCATATGGATATTCAGTTTTCCCAGCGTCATTTATTCAAGAGGCTGTCTTTTCCTCATTGTATGTTCTTGACACATTTGTCAAAATGAGTTTACTGTAGGGGGTGTATTTGTTTCTGGGTTCTCTATTCTGTTCCATTGATCTGTATCAATTTTTTTTTTTTTTTTGTCAATACCATGCTGTTTTGGTTACTATGGCTCTGTAATATTATTTGAAGTCAGGTAATGTAATTCTTCCAGTTTTGTTCTTTTTGCTCAGGTTAGCTTTGGCTAGTGTGGGTCTTTTGTGATTCCGTATAAAATTTAGGATTTTTGTAGCTATTTCAGTGAAGAATGTCATTGGTATTTTGGTAGGGACTGCATTGAATCTGTAGATTGCTCTCGGTAGTAGAAACTTTTTAACAATATTGATTCTTCCAATCCACGAACATGGAGTATCTTTCCATTTCTTTGTGCCCTTTTCAATTTGTTTTATCAGCATTTTGCAGTTTCATTGTAGAGATATTTCCCTTATTTGTCTAAGTTAATTCCTAGGTATTTAATTTTACTTGGTCTATTTTAAATAGGATTACTTTTTCAGATTGTTCATCATTGAAATATAGAAATGTTACTGATTTTTGTATATTGATTTTGTATCCTGCAGCTTTGCTGAATTTGTTTATCAGTTTGAATAATTTTTTGTGGATTTTTTAGATGTTTTTCAAATAACAGAGTATATCATCTGCAATCAAGGATAATTTGAATTCTTCCTTTCCAATTTGGATGCCCTTTGTTTCTTTCTCTTGTCTGATTGCTGTAGCTGGGACTTCCGGGACTATATTGAGTAACGGTGCTGAAAATGGGCATTTTTTCGTGTTCCAGATCTAAGAAGAAAGGCTTTCAGTTTTTCTCCATGTGGTTGTGGGTCTGTCATATGTATATGGCTTTTATTATGTTGACACATGTTCCTTCTATACCCAGTTTTTTGAGGGTTTTCATCAAAAAGAGATGTTGAACTTTATCAAATGCTTTTTCAGCATCAATTGAAATGATCGTATAGTTGTTGTCCTTCTTTCTGTTGACATGATGTATTACATCGACTGATTTACATATGTTGAATGATCCTTGCTTCCCTGGGATAAATCTCACTTGGTTATGATGAATAATCTTTTTAATGTATTGTTGAATTCAGTTAGCTAGTATTTTGTTGAGGATTTTTGCATTAATGTTCATCAGAGATACTGGCTTGTATTTTTTTTTTTAATGTGTCTTTGTCTGGTTTTGATATCAGAGTAGCACTGTCCCTGTACAATGAATTTGGAAGTATTCCTTCATTTTCTATTTCCCAGAACAGTTCTAGTAGGATTGATATTATTTCTTCTTTAGATGTTTGGTAGAATTCAGCAGTGAAACTATGGGTCTTGGACTTTACTGGGAAACTTTTTATTACAGCTTCAAACTCATTATATGTTACTGGTCTGTTCGTGCTTTGGATTTATTTGTGGTTCAGTCTTCATAGGTTGTATGTGTCTAGGAATTTATCCATTGCTTCTAGACTTTCCAATTTATTGGCATATAGTTGTTCATAATAACCACTAATGATCCTTTGGATTTCTGCAAAATCAGTTGAAATGTTTCCTTTTTCATCTCTGATTTTATTTATTTGGGTCTTCTCTCTTTTTTTCTTCATCTGGCTAAAGGCTTGTCAATTTTTGTAATCTCTTTTTCTTAAAAAAAAAGACACAGCTTTTCATTGATCTTTTCATTTATCTTTTGTGTAGTATTCTTAATTTCTAATATATTTCTTTCTACTTTGATTCTTATTATTTTTTTCTTCTCCTAATTTTGTGTTCAGTTTGTTATTGCTTTTCTAGTTTTTAAAGATGCTTTATTACATTGTTTATTTGAAGTTTTTCTTCTTTCTTGATGTAGGCACTTCTATTAATTTCCCTTTAGTACTGCTTTTGTTATATCCTATAGTTTTGGTATATTGTGTTTCCATTATCATTTGATCCAGTAATTTTTTCAATTATTTTCTGTGTTTTTTTTTTTTTTTTTTTTTTGAGATGGAGTCTCGCTCTGTCGCCCGGGCTGGAGTGCAGTGACCGGATCTCAGCTCACAGCAAGCTCCACCTCCCGGGTTTTATGCTATTCTCCTGCCTCAGCCTCCCCAGTAGCCGAGTAGCTGGGACTACAGGCGCCCGCCACCTCGCCCGGCTAGTTTTTTGTATTTTTTAGTAGAGACGGGGTTTCACCGTGTTACCCCATGTGCTGAGGGAAAAAATGTGTATTTGGCAGCCATTGAATAAAATATTTTGTAAATATCAATTAGGTCCATTTGCTCTACAGTACAGATTAAGTTAGATGTTTCTTTGTTGATTTTCTGTCTGAATATCTGCCCAATGATGAAATTGGGGTGCTGAACTCTCCAGCT
This sequence comes from Colobus angolensis palliatus, assembly GCF_000951035.1. Taxonomy (NCBI): domain Eukaryota; kingdom Metazoa; phylum Chordata; class Mammalia; order Primates; family Cercopithecidae; genus Colobus; species Colobus angolensis. The sequence goes on along the minus strand of NW_012116599.1, from coordinate 5,338,586 downwards.
ATTATTTATTGGGTTCTATCTCTTTCTTTACCTCTAATAGTATTTGCTTTATATAACTGGGTGTCCAGTGTTTGGTACATAATTATTTATAATCATTATATTCTCTTGCTGAATTGACGCCTTTATCATCATATAATAACATTCTTTGTCTCTTTTTATAGTTTTTGTCATGAAATCTACTTTGTCTGATATAAGTATAGCTACTCCTGCTCTTTTTGGTTTCCATTGGCATGGAATATCTTTTTTCATCCCTTTATTTTCTGTCTATGTGTATCTTTATACATGAAATGTGTTTCTTGTAGGCAACAGACCAATAGGTCTTGTTTTTTAAATTCATTCAGCCACTTTACATCTTTTGACTGGAAAGTTAATCCATTTGCATTCAATGTTATTATTGATAAGTAGGGGCTTACTCCTGCCATTTTGTTAAATGTTTCCTGGTTCTTTTGCAGCCTTCTCTTGCTTCTTTTCTTTCTTCCTGTCTTCCTTCTAGTGAAGGTGATTTTCTCTGGTGGTATGCTTTAATTTCTTGCTTTTTATCTTTTTATGTCTCCATTGTATGTTTTTGATTTGAGGTTACCATAAGACTTGCATATACCATCTTATAACCTATTAATTTAAACTGATGATAACATAACACTGATTATATAACATGAAAAAAGAAAACTAAGAACTCTATGCTTTAACTTCATTCCTTGCTTTTTGACTTTTTACTGTTTCTCTTTATGTCTTATTTCACCATGTCTTGAAAAGTTGCTGTAATTATTTTTTTTGATTGGTTGATCATTTAGTCTTTCTACTTAGGACCAGAGTAGTTTACACACCACAATTACAGTGTTACACTATTCTTTTTCTTCTGTGTGTTTCCTATTACAAGTGAGTTTTGTACCTTCAAATGATTTCTTCTTGCTCATTAACTTTTTTTTCAGATTGAAGGACTCTCTTTAACATTTCTTGCAGGATATGTTTGATGTTGATGAAATCCCTCAGCTTTTGTTTGACTGGGAAGGACTTTATTTCTCCTTCGTGCTTGAGGATATTTTTGTTAGATATACAATTCTAGGATGAAAGTTTTTTCCTTTATGTCATACCACTCTCTCCTGGATTGTAATATTTCCACTGAAGTCTGCTGCCAGACTTATGGAAGCTCCATTGTACTTTATTTGTTTATTTTATATTGCTGATTTTAGGATTCTTTCTTTATCCTTGACCTTTTAGAGTTTGATTATTAAATGCTTTGAGGTAGTCTTTTTTGTTACATCTCCTTGGTGTTCTATAACTTTCTTGTGTATGAATGCTGATACTTTTCTCTAGGTTTGGGAAGTTCTCTGTTATTATCCCTTTGAAAACCATTTTTACCCCTATCTCTTTCTCTACCTCATCTTTAAGGTCAGTAACTCTTAAATTTGCCCTTTTGAGGCTATTTTCTGGATCTTATATACGGGCTTCATTGTTTCTTATTCTTTTTTCTTTTGTCTCCTCTGACTATGTATTTTCAAGTAGCCTGTCTTCAGGCTCATTAATTCTTTCTTTTGCTTGATCAATTCTGCTATTAAGAGGCTCTGATGCATTCTTCAGCATGTCAATTGCATTTTTCAATTTAAATTTATTTGATAGAATTCTAAATTCCTTCTCTGTGTTAACTTGAATTTCTTTGAGTTTCCTAAAAATGGATATTTTGAATTATCTGTCTGAAGGGTCATATATCTCCATTTCACTGGTATCGGTCCCTGGTGCCTTATTTATTTCATTTGGTGAAGTCACATTTTCCTAGATGATATTGATGCTTGTAGATGTTCATCAGTGTCTGGGCATTGAAGAGTTAGGTATTTATTGCAATCCACTAGCTCTAAGCCCAGCCTGTCTCTGAGAGTTGCCAGGGAATTGCAGTCCTTGTGTCCTAGACTGCCTTTTATCTTTACCTAAGACCCCAAAACACTTCACCACATGGTGGTGAGGCTTTCTGAGAAACTCAAATTCTAACTACTGGGATGGGCAATTCCTCACTGGCTAAGGCTGGCCCATCACTCCCTGCATGCATGGACACTGGCTGGGTCCAGCATGGCATTTTTTTGTGTGTAAATAGTTGTTAAAATTTGTTATTCTAGCAGGAGGAATGAATGGTGTCAGCTTTTATTCTACCACCTTGCTCCACCCATTGAGTTGTACTTTAATAGTTTGGTTTTTGCCTTGTGACCAACAATGTTCATAATGAAAAGTAGCCAGCTTTGTAAAATTCATGTTTGTGTTTGCCATAGAAATATTGTTGAGAATGCTGTTTATCACATCAGGATGGCCTATGTAAAACTTCTCATGAGTTATTTCTTTTACATTTGACACCAGCAGAAAACTTCTCTCTACTTAAGTACTGGCTTGCTTCCTTCTTTCTAATAATGAGGAGTATGCCATTTATCTATCATGTTCTCTTTTGACTCTCATGCCAGGAATTTCAGAGCCAGTTCTGAAACATAGCCATAGTGACTATGTTGACCATTACTAAGCTTAGCATACTATGGTTTTCTGTTTTCAATATTCCTAATTTTGTATTTGTGTTTTCTTAGCCTTGTTAGTACATAGGTTGATATACGTCATGTTAAAGCCTTTGGAAATAAATGCATATAGATAAATTCAATACACAAATATCATAAGTTGGAATATTACTCAGCAATAAAAAGAACAAACACACAACAAATTGGATAAATTATTTTTAATGAATCGTAAGGGCATTAGTTGAGTGACAAAAGCCAGTCACAAAAAATCCACATTCTGTATCATTCCTTTTCCATAACATTCTTGAAATGTTAAAACTATAGAGACAAACAACAGATTATTGGTTATCAGGTATTAGAGTGGTAAAAGATAGGGTGTGGAGGTAACTACAAAGGAGTAGCATGATGCAGCTTCCGGTGAATGTATAGTAATTACAAAATTTCTTAAATGTTTAAACATATACACCATGGAATACTATGCAGCCATAAAAAAAGATGAGTTCTTGTCCTTTGTAGGGACATGGATGCAGCTGGAAACCATCATTCTCAGCAAACTATCACAAGAACAGAAAACCAAACACCGCATGTTCTCACTCATAGGTGGGAACTGAACAATGAGATCACTTGGACACAGGAAGGGGAACATCACACACTGGGTCCTATTGTGGGGGGATGAGGAGGGATAGCATTAGGAGATATACCTAATGTAAATGACAAGTTAATGGGTGCAGTACACCAACATGGAACATGTATACATATGTAACAAACGTGCATGTTGTGCACATGTACCCTAGAACTTAAAGTATAATAAAAAAAAAATGTGGCATATATATATATATAAAAAATTCATCAACCTGTACATTTTACATGGGAATTTTAGTGTACATAAATTATACCTTAACTAACATTGGTTAAATAATTCACAAGAATGGCATTACCTACTAAATAATGAATTGATTGATTACATTGATTAGCTATTGGAGGGACCCTAGGTTTGAGTTCCCTAAGAAAATAATTATCCTGGAGATAAGTTGCTTGCAGTTTCATTGGTCAAATCATCTCATGAAAAGCCCTAAAGACATTTACACTCAGCCCACTTGTATAAGTGAATATAGTGCTGGCAGCATAAAGCATAAGCGGCTGGCCTGAATCACATGGGGTTTATCTTCTGGGTACAGAATGATAGAAGTGCAAATAAGCAGAAAGGAAAGCTCTCAGAGTGAAAACAAAATGCTTTATCTGCTCAGCCAGCAACACCAAGGCCAATATCCAAGTAGATGAGCGCAGGTCACCAAGACCCACAGACCATGTAGGCATGCATAGACACCTCTTAAGTAAGAGAGGGGCTTGTGCAAAGCCCTGCATCCCTGCCACCTGTGATTGTTCCAAGCCATGAATAAGTACCATGAGGAGTTTATCACTTTCCCAGACCCTTGAAGGGAATGGGTGATGCTCACAACCGGAGAGTTTCATCTACAGTGTAGCCATTAGGTCCATCAAATGAGGTGACAATATTAATAGGTAATTTTTAAGCTATCCCCAATACTCTCTTTGAAACATTTCTTATTAATGGGCCATTTAGAGAGAGTATCTGAAACTTTTGAGGCCCAGAGCTGTACTTGCTGCCTTGATGACACTGAACTACCAGCTTCTGAGCCGCAATGAAATGTTTCTTCTAGAAACTGTTCAGTCAGCATAGATAAAAAAGTGCACTGGTTTGACTTGATTTCTAAAGATCAGGCTTTGGACACAGGAAAATGTAGTGCTGTGTTTCTCAAAGTGTGGCCCCCCAAGCCCCAGGGATTCCCAGTATCAAATATAGATTTCAGTTCCAGCCCTGCTGAATCTCAGGTGGCAGGGCCTGGGAAGCTGCATTTTAACAGGAATCCACATTACTGTGTATGCTAAGAATCACGGATAGAGTGCAATGGAAAGAAGCAGATTGGTCAAAAACATTTTCACCAATAGCGTTTCATCATCCCTTTATTAATTTGTAGATGGCTGGTAGAACAAACCAGATAAAAACTCGCTCTTTTTCCTGTCACATTGCAAGAGCCAAAAATTGGAAATCACCAGGAGGCAGGTAGATGAGAGCAGACAACCAGCAAGGGGCCCAGTATTTCCACCTGGGTAGTTGTTGGCTTCTGTGTGACATAGCATTACTAGATTCTCAAAAATCTTTGAAGTGCACATGGCTCAAAAGAAACTAATAATGTAATTCTAGAAGTCCGCATTTGTTTCCTTAGATACATAACACTGCCCAAACAATTTGGTTGCAATTTTGAGGCAGTGGTTTCACAGTTACTTGATTAAACTGTGGTGCATTTTTATAAGAAGGAGATGGACTGATAGCACTCAAAGGTTTCTGCAGGTACCACACTTGAAAATTCTAACTTTGCTTGCTTGTAATATTTTCAGCTGATTCCTCCTGTTTATAAATATATTTCCATAAGATTTTCCTCATGATCACAGGGGCTTCTTTATCAACTAAGTTAATATGCAGCTTTTCTGAGACAAAAAAATAAATAAATAAATAAAAGGAACGAAGTGAGTGTCACATTTAGCTTTTGAGAAAAATGTGTCATCAGCAAAGATGATACCTCTACATTATTGACAAGAAATACTTGCACAAACCATGAGCTTTCCTTACAGTTGATCGTCCTTCCCAAACCCCTAACATCTTCAATTAAGTAAGCTGACGTGAGATGCAGAAGGGAAAGGGACTGAGCTGTGAGATTCAAAGTAAGCAAGCAAGCAAGAAAGAAAGCTGGAAAATGCTGATGAATCACTGTGTATTCTGAAAGGGTGAGGTCATGCATTTTTTCCCATGAATAGTTATCTCCCTTTTTACTATGGACTACATCATCCATTTTATTTGGGATTATTTTGTTTGGGTGTCAGGGATATTTGTTCCTGTGACCACCCTCCCCCCATAGAAACCAAAATTTTATCTATAAACACAAGGCACTGTATCCTTTGAAGCAGGTAGCCCCTGGAGCCCCTGGAGCTGCTCAGCTGTTGCCCTTGACCTTAAGAGAACTTTTATTTTTCTCTCCACTTCTCAGTCCAGATTCTATTTTCATGCCAACGTGACATTGTGGCCTTTCTTATGAAGGGTTTGCCAGTTGCGCTGAATAGGCAAAATTGCACCAAGTATTTGATATATATTTAATGTATGTCATGTTGAACTGTGAAGAATTACTTTTGTGGAATACATTGCCCTTGATAGAGCAGGCAGCTTGATCTAAGCCAGTTTAAATATGTATAAAAGTGTGTGTACATTTATTAAGAAACATTAATAACCTAGAAAGCTTGATCTTGTTCTTTTATTTTCAGCTTTAGATCTAAAATAGAAGCAAAGCAAAACAGAGTGATTCATTCAATACAAATTAATAGTTACATGTTAATTTGCTGTTAATTATTATCAGCGAGTGTGTTACTTTTAAAAAATAACAGTACACTTGAATTTTTTTTATTCTAATTTGGGGAGAAGATAGCTACTCAGAGAAGCAAAATAAAATGAAATAAATATGACTAAAATGATTTGTTCCTGAAAAGAAATTCAGATTCTACTAATATCCCCTAGATATTTGCATTATTGAGGCCATGTATTTTGTTTTTGGGGGGAACGAACTTTTCATGTTATAAAAGTCCAAATATCTGTTTATTCTCTCCTAAAATGAGGCAGAGATAACTGCTTGGTGATGAAAGCTGTATATAAATACACTTCTTTCTTCCTTTGTGCCTTTTAAAAATAAATTCTGAAATGCTTATTATATGCCATGTAGAAATGCAAAGTCTTTGAAACACCTCCATTATCATTCAATAATTGCAAAGGTGACCTATTTAAACTAATTTTTGAGAAAGTACTACCTTCCCTGTGATAATATAAATAATGTCTCTAGAAAGATGAATTAATGTATTTTATGATTTATAGAAATGTGAGTAACTAAAATAATAATTTGCATTATGAAAACTGATTTCAAAATTCAATGGAAATTAACATACTTTTCTGTTAGGAAAGTCATTTTTCAATGTTAAAGTAAAAAGTTTATCAAGAGAGAATTCTGATAACTATCATACTATTCTGGATGTCATCCATATTTGTGTCTAGATCCATATACCGTCCTTCCTGGTTCCACCCCATGTTATAGAAGGCTGACCTCTGTGGACTGCACCATTGGGCTACCTTGCCCTTTGGCTTGCCAGTGAGTTGGATCAGTGAGAAGCCCTGGCAGTAGATCAAATTGGAGGAGGAGATGTGGTCACCCTTCTTACCAAGTGGCCGCTGGTTAGCTGTGTCCCTCTGCCAAAGGCCAGAAGCTTCCCAGACAGTCCTGTCGATACATCAAACTTCTCCAAGTTCTGGTGACCCCTGTCTTCACTTTAGGCCTACGGGTAATAACAGCTACCCACCACTGCTAGCCCTGTGTGCGCTGAGCCATCTCTCGGTTTCTCTAAACCCTGGCCCACCCATTTGTAAAGAAAAGGGTTATCTTTATTAAAAATCTCTTAACTATGGTATTTGAAACAGGCATTTGTTTCTATCCAAACATGAATATTGACAGACGTATCATGACAGACATATTGATTATCAGAATTAAGTTCAAGCAGACCTTACAGAGATTTAAAAAAAACAGAAACTTCGTATCAGTTCTAGTTATTTTTTTCTATATTCTCAACAACCTAGGTACATTTATCAAAACTTAGCTGTCTTTTTAAATGAAATGGTTAATGTTCTAATAAAAATATATTCTATTTGCTATGGTTGGCATCATTACAGCGCTTTTAAAAAGCAGATTTTATTACTTTGGTTAAAGAAAAATATTAAATGCTGTGGAGAAAGGCTGTAAAAGCAGTGGGGTCAAAATATCTCCAAAATATACAATTTATTTTATTTTATTTATCTTATTTTTTAAATTGTGTTTTAGATGTAGGGGGTACATGTGCAAATGTATTACTTGCGTATTTTGAGGTTTTGGACTTCCAGTGAACCCATCACCCAAATAGTGAACATTGTACCCAATGGACAGTTTTTCAACCCTCTCCCCGCTCCTCCCTTCTTCTATTTTGGAGTCCTCAATGTCTATTATTTCCGTCTTTGTGTCCACAAAACATAAAATTTAGTTAGAACTATTAGCCTTTCCGTCAGTTCAAGTGTCTGCTTCATGTGGAGGACAAGAAGTATTTTCTTCATTGCTGTATTCCAAGCACTTACCAGAGGTTGGCTTATGATAGATTCTCAATAAATATGTATTGAATTTGTAAAGAAATCAAAACTTACTTTATTTTCTAATATAACTGAAAAGGAGAATGTAAAAATATAAAATCAGAGTCTAATAGCTACATATTTATTTTAAAAATTAGGTTATAACTATCTGTGATATAAATTTCTCTATATAATTATTATTACATTAGAAATAAACAAATTTAATTGAGTCATCATGATAAGGGGATTAGATTGAATACCCGACTTTGAGTTCCAGAATTGAATAATAGGACCTCATACTTAAAAGAGTTCTGCAACAAATCCAGCATAGAATTGGAAAATCCCTCTAGAATTTGAAAATTGAGACCAAGAGAATGTAAGTGAATCATCCAAGATCACAAATGATTTAAAATTTAAATACTTTCCAATTTTACAGGCCAAATGTAAGCCCCTGGATTTTGATCTGTAGTCTCCTAGAGAATTCCAGCTGCCCTGTGGACCAAGCGCTCAATCTCTGCTCTGAGAAGTAGATACCTTTTGGGAGAAAAGGACCTTTGAAGCTACTAGAATATCGTATTGTGCAAGGAAAGGGACACAGGGTGAGGGAGTTGTCTCACCCTCCTCTCTTCTCCCGACCTGCAGAGCAGGGGCTGATCCCTGGTTGGATCCTGGCTAGATTCCCAAAGACTTTAAAGGCTGATTGGTTCCCAGTGAACTGCTAAGAAGAAGTCGGTTCACTATTGGATGATGGGTTCGCTGGAAGCCCAAACCTCACCATTATACAAAATCCGAAAGATGAGAGAGAGCTAAGACAGGGGATCCCAGACACAATACTATTCAGGGGTAAGGGAGAAGCCCAGTTATCCTTTTTGCTGCTCATTCCATTCCTCTTTGTCCCTCTGTTCCTCTCTTTTGTATCTCTCTAATCTCTCTTTTTTCACAAACTTCTCTCTGTTCCTCTCTCTCTCTTATCACTGACATCCTACTTCTCATTAAGAGCTTATCAGAGCTGTACCATTACTCCTTCCACTGATAATGTCAGCCATATCTATCTCTTTAATTAAATGGAATTCAATTTACGTTACCCAATTTTTGTTGAAGGCCAAACAGTGTTTCTAGGAATAAGACACAGTTGCTAACGTAGTGACTTTAAAGTCTAGGCAGACGGTTAAGACCTTAGGTAAATAATGGCTCTTCAATTTCCTTAAGTAGGAATAGATTTGATCACATCTACCTTAGTGAACCAGAACAAGCATATGAAGTAAGTATGTAATATTTAGACTGAACAATTATTTACCACAATAAGTAATTGGGGGGAGAGACCTTAGATTGTTTTTCAATTGTTAGGGGAAGAAAAGACTAGATAAGGAGGATGAAACTAGTTTGGGGAGAGATTTCTATGCCAGAGTCCAAAATTCCGAGATGATTAGGTAGCTAGTGATGATTCTTTGAAAATACATTTAAATAAATAAGTGACATACAGTATTTGTTATATGTAACTTAAGTGACCCAAACTGACTAGAATCAATTAAAAAAAAAGATAACTCATGAAAATAAAACAAAAGCAGATGGAAAGTGGGGCACACTGCTTGTTTGTTTGGTTTCTTGCTTGTGGTTTTTTTTGTCTACCAAAATGGTTATTTATATGACACATTTTGAGAGTCATACGTTTTGCCAAAAATTAAAATAAAATAATTACAAATAGAAATAAAACAAATGAAATTTAAAAGACATAGAAACTTAAGCCTAGTATACTTTTAAAAACTGTCAAGAAAGCAAGCATTTATTTAGTAAATATGCAAGAAAATAATCAGATTCTGCTCATCTTTCATTCATTCATTCATCTTTTTCCAACAAATAAATGCTAATTGTTTTGGCCAGAACTATTTCGAGGATGAAAAGGTATCCCTTTCTTCCTTACTTTAGAGAAATATAGATTTTGTGGCAGAAGCTCAGCATATCTAAACACACCCACATAGAGTATATTCTATGCCACTATGAAGTGGTTTGAGTATCACTTGAATTGGGATATTACTTCTAATCCATTTCAGGTCATCTGTTTTTTTTTTTTTTCACTTTTCCCTTATAGACTAAATATTATCATAGTATTAGCACATATAGTATATATGTAAATCTATATAACATATGATGTTGGAAAACATTTTTACTAATAAGGATATTTACAAGAGAATTATGTCTCATTACTTATGTTCACAAATTTTAATAAACTCTTTCTGCCTATTGCCAAAATGTTTCCTGTCCTCTCAATAAATAAAACTGTTACTTTGTGTTTGGTTGAACTCACAGAATGTTTTCTTTCTTGGGGCAAAATTATTATTTCTCTTACATAAGTAATATCCTAAAGTCATATGTTAATGTGTTGAATTCCATACCTCACCAACTGGGATATAAATGATATAACTTACATTTGAAGTGGGAAAAAAGCTGTTAAGGTGGGCTGATGGCCATTGTCTTAAATATCACTTTCCCAACACCAAGGGTTACACCTGGAAACTGTTCATCATAGCCAAAAAGGCAGGGCTCCTTGGGATGTGGCTCATCAGAATGACTAATATAAAGTCACTTTTCTCATAAATCTGCCTATTCTCCCACCATCTGCTATTTGCATTTTTCCAGAAAGTTAAAAAAAATACTGATGGAATGTTTTGACCCAATTGCAGTTAAGTTCACACGGTTTACTCTTTTAGTTCCCAAGATGACATTTCAGCCAAGCCTTATAGTGGGGTATTGCATCAGAAGAGCTTCTATTATACAATGGGAATTCTAGGTGAGACATCTAGAGGCAAAAGGCAGAACTGCTGAAAAATTCAACTATCATTAGTAATATTTTGTTTCATATCAATTTTGAGCTATAAAAATCATCTAACAAACTATGTTTCCATCACTAAATTACTACCCTCTGTTCAGCTCATAAAACTTTACATGTTTTAGCATGCCAAAACTATGAGCTTAATAGTTTTTTTTAAATTTACAATGATTTGATAGAATGATTTGCATAGATTTTAAACTATCAACACCAAAGCAGATGCATATTTCCAATTCAAGGAAAATGTATATATATAGAATACATATTATGTGTTATGTCTGGACATGCACACACATTTGAGCTTGGACAAAGGCAAGATCGTGCCTGTTAAAGCTATTAATCTAGATGACGTTTCATTAAAACCAAAGGCATATGTAACATTTGTAATAAAAGCCAAACAAACAAATAAAAACTTGTTTGTCTAATTACATCTGAGACATTCTACTGGATACTGAGCTAATAGTAGTAAAAAAGGCAGAGATGGTCTCTGCCCTCATGGAGTTTATAATCTAGTATGAAGAGAGAGATACTTCAAAAAGCAACGATAACAGGATTGATTATTACAAATTACAGGAATTGCTATGAAGGAAAGCAGAATATAAACTCATGGAACTATAGATGTTCATTGACAGAGTGGCTTTAGACATCATCTAGTGATCAAATATAATATTTCACAAATAACTAACATATTATTTGTGATATAGTTGTGATATAATTATGATATAGTCTAAGGTGATTACGGGATCTGTCCAAGGCCACATAGCTATAGGGGGCATGCATCAAATTAGACATAGAGAAAATTGACAGTTGATTTTTTTTTTATCGCAAGAAGAGTTTGAAAATTTTTAATTTTTTGACATGATAGATATACATAATTCTGGGGTATCTGGGGTAATATACTTTCATATAATTTATAGAGATCAAATCAGTGTGTATTAGGGTTCTCCAGAGGGACAGAACTAACAGGATATATGCACATATGAAAGGGAGCTATAGGATAAATGCATATATTAAAGGGAGCTTATTATAGAGAATTGACTCAAAAAAATCACAAGACGAAGTCCCATGATAGACCATCTGCAAGCTGAGGAGGAAAAAAGCCAGTAATGGCTCAGTCCAAGTCCAAAAGCCTCAGAAGTAAGGAAGCAGACAGTGCAGCTTCAAGGCCCAAGAGCCCCCAGGCAAATCACTGGTGTAAGTCCAAGAGTCCGAAGGCCAAAAAACCTGAGGTCTGATGTCCGAGGGCAGGAATAAGGGATGGAAGCATCCAGCATGGGAGAAAGATGAAAGCCAGAAGACTCGGCAAGCCCCCTTCTCCCACCTTCTTCTGCCGGCTTTGTTCTAGCTGCGTTGGCAGCTGATTGGGTGGTGCCCACCAGCACTGAGGGTGAGTCTTCCTCTCGCAGTCCAGTAACTCAAATGTTAATCTCCTGTGGCAACACCCTCACAGACATGCCCAGACCCAGTACCAGCTATTTAGGCATCGTTCAGTCCAATCAAGTTGATGCCTAATATTAACTGCCACACAGTGTGATTGGGTATCCATCACCTTAAATATTTGTCTTTTCTTTATGCTAAAAACATTCAAATTATTCTTTTCTTGCTATTTTGAAATAAACAATAGAATCACGCTACTGATCTATCAAATGTTAGGTCTTATTTTTTCTATTTGACTGTATATTAGCACCCATTAATCAACTACTCTTCATTCTGCCTCCCTTCTACCCTTTCCAGCCTCTGGTGACCACCAATCTACTTGCTATCTTCATGAGATACACTTTTTTTTAAGTTCTAACATATGAGTAAGAACATGAAAGATTTGTTTTTCTGTGCTTGTTTTATTTCACTTAATGTAATGACCTCCAGCTCCATCCATGTTGTTGCAAGTGACTGGATTTCCTCCTTTTTTATGGCTGAACAGTATTCCACTGTGTACACATACCACATTTTGTCTATCCAGTCATCCACTGATGGGCACTTAGGTTGATACCATATGTTGCCTATTGTGACTAGTGCTGCAATAAACACCAGAGTGCAAGTATGTCCTCTATGTATTTTCTTTCTTTCATAACCAATAGTGAAATTATTGAATCATATGGAAGTTTCATTTTCAGTTTTTAAAGAACCTCCATACAGTTTTCCATAGTGATTGCACTAATTTACGTTCCTACTAACAGTGTACAAGTGTTTCCCTGTCTTCTTATCTTCACCAGCACCCCTTATTTCCAGCCTTGTTGATAAAAGCCATTTTAACTGGGGTGAGATGATATCTCATTGTGGTTTTGACTTGCATTTCTCTGATGATTAGTGACATTGAACACTTTTCATAGACTTCTCGGTCATCTGCATATCCTCTTTTGAAAAATATCTATTCAGATATTTTGCCAATTAAAAAGATCAGATTATTTGCTTTTTTTTTTGGTATTGAATTATTTGAGCTCCTTATATATTTTGCTTATTAATTCTGTCAGACCGATAGTTTGCAAAGATGTTCTCCCATCCTGTGGGTTGTCTCTTCACTTCGTTCTGTTGATTGGCTCTTCACATGTTGTTATTTCTTTAAGGTCAGCCACTGGTTTCTTTGTCCATTTAAGGAGGTCCCTGTTTGCTGCTGTTTCTTGTGGATGTATGTCTATGTCTTTGCATTAAAGGATGAGTTATTCCAGTCTTCTTTGTCTGGCTTGTTTCGGTTTTCATTGGATATGTTTACCTACAGATTCTTTGTAATTTACCTGTTGCTTTTCTTTCTTTTCCTACAAGGTTGATGCCTCCTTTTAGGCCCTAGATGCTTCTTTAAACTCACATTTGCCTAGGAGCTAGTAACATATCAGACTGTGCCCATCTTGAATGGGGGAGGTCCCAAAGGCAATATCCCGGAAGGCTGGCTAGGCATTCCTGCCGAGGGGCCTGTAGAACAACCTTCCTGCATCATGCTGCTGTTACACGGCCACTCCTATCTCACTCCTCCTTTGGCCAAGTTACAGAGCAAAGTTTTTGGGACTGGGTATGATAGTGCTGCTTCCCCACTTTGTCTCGGGATGTTCTCAGAGATATTTCTCTCTTCAGGCACTAGCAATGATTCCTGTGGGTTGAAGCAGGGAAAAGTTTGTGCTAGGGAGTCCAGGATGGTGGGGAAGCTGGTTGTCCACCTTGATCCCACTTTGTCCAGTGTAGAAACCGTGAGTTAGGAGGAAATTGTCACTGTACTTTTTCCTGGGCAGAAAAGGGATAGGGAACTTGTGGATACAGGAATCTGATTCTGTTCTGCTCAGAGTTTTTCATCTCTCTGTGACCCCAGGAACTCTCTCATTCTCATGTTTGAGTTCTGGGATATTGTTCATGATAATTGCCATGTGGTATATTTGTTTTGGCTTGCTTCTGTGATGCCATTTTGGAACTGGAAGTGAAAGACAGTTAATTTTATATATGTAAATAGTATTATATTAAATTTAAATAACCCTTGATTTGCCTAGCTTTTCTGGAGTAAAATGAGATTAGAAAAGCAGTAGAGGAAAAGATTCTCCTCAGTTTACAAATGCCAAAAGAGAAATAAATTTGGTGATCCTTTTCAGGAGGTTTATTAGTCAGGCTAAGTTATATTTTAATAACAAATAATCCTAAAATTTTAGTACAGCACATCAAGAAAGATCTCTCTCTCTCTCTCATGTCCCATGTGTTTCATAGGTTGTCTGTGGCTGTACCCCATTTCATCTTCACTTCCGGGAACCAGGCTGATGGAGAAGTCTTCTAGCAGAAGTACTACTGGTCATGATGCAGAAAGAGGAGCAAACTTGGTAGACCATGTGCTGACCCTTGATCGGTCTACTGAGATGTGTCACATATCTCTGCTCACAAGGTGAGTCCCTGGTTTCACCTGAGTATAGTTTTATTGCCAGGAGAGGCACCAAGTATGGGAGAATAATACACTACCTACCACATGCAGGGAGTATATATGTTTTTTATATAAAGACTCTCAGGGGTGCAATATTTTAGTGAAAGGAACACGCTGGCTGCTTGTCTGGATTAGTTCTTAACAGTTGTTTACGCCCTCAGTTTGAATCTACTTTCTTCTGGTAATAACTCACTCACTTTTTGCTTGTGGAGGTCCCTCCTTCTCTCTTAGCCCAGGAGATCTAAGTCCCACCTCCAACTTTAAGAGTGACATATCCACTTTATATGCCGTCTAAGCCAATCACTACTTTATATTCTCCTGGCCACGAGGATTGGGTCAGAAGTGGGGACTTTATCTGCAGCAAGTCTAGTTAAAGCAATTTTCATGTTTTTTGTGAAGCCACGGGTAGATGGTAACATAAAAGAAAACTTTTTCCTGTGGGATCTGGACCTTGAAGCATGTGAAGCAGAAGCTTCTTGCAGTCACCATGCGCATACTTAGATCTCAAGGGTGAAGCCCAGCATAGGGAAGAGGAGACTATTGACCTGAGATGCGTCGAGAATCAAAACCCTTGCAAAATGTCTCAGCTCCTGAATGCAGCTATTCCTGAATACAGCATTGCTCTTAGGTTTTATAGTTATTGAGGGTTTTTTTGTTGTTGTTGTAACTAATTTATTTGATTTGGGCTTTCAACATTTGCAACTGGAAAAACATAATGCATATTTTGGGAAACTTGTTGTGAGTCTATGCATTCTTCCCTGTTTAAAGAAATAAGAAAAGGATAATTGAATTAGATGACATCTGGATTTAGCATTCCATAATTTCATAATTTAAGACACCTTATTTCATGATTAAGGTGTTAGTAGAAGAATATTAATGTTTATATCCAATTGAGATTGGATTTCTAGCACATTTCTAATACTGTTGGTGACAAAAGTTGCTCTTTTCCATGGTAATGCAGCTTTATTCTATGACATAGGTACTTGACAACCACTTCTCAAGGGTCAAGAAATTATCACAGAATAAATCTGCTAATATAGGTTTAATTGTTGTTGAGTCATTAGCTTGAAAGTTTCCTAAGTCCCAGGCCCCTTGAATGCCACCTCTTCCCCTAGTGGAGCTACAGTAAGGTAAGAAGACAGTGTATAATACATGTAACATACAAAATGTATGTTAATCGACTCTTTATGTTATGGTTAAAGCTTCCAGTCAACAGTAAGCTATGCAGTTAGGAAAATGTTAGTTAAATATCATAAGAAAGAGAAAGTATATTTACCTTTCATCAAGTGGAAGTGAATCAGCATAAAGGGCTTCATCCTTGTCTTTGTGTTGACTAGGCTGAGGAGGAAGAGGAAGAGGAGGGGTTGGTTTGGTTGTGTCAGGTATGGTAGAGGCGGGAGAAAATCCATGTATATATGATTGGACCTGCACAGTTCAAACCATGTTTCCAGGGTCTGCTGTAAAGTCACATGTCACTTAACAACAGGAATATGTTCTGAGAAATGCATGATTACATGATTCTGTCATTGCATGAACACCATCAAGTGAACTTACATAAACCTCGATGGTACAGCCTACTGCACATCTAGCCTATTGTGTAAAGCCTATTGCTCCTGGCACAGACTTGTACAGCATGTTACTGTTCTGAATACTGAAGACAGTTGTAACATAATGGTGAGCATTTGTATGTCTAAACATATTTAAACATTGAAAAGATACAGTAAGAAAACAGTATAAAAGATAAAACATGGTACAGCTGTACTTACCATGAGTGAAGCTTGAAAGACTGGAAGTTGCTCTGGACATCAGTGAGTGGTAAGTGAATGTGAAGGCCTAGGGTATTATTGTATATGACTGTGGGCTTTGTAAACATTGTACATTTAGGCTAGAGAAATATATTTTTCTTTCTTCAATAATAAATTAACCTTAGTTGACTGCAACTTTGATACTTTATAAACTTAATTTTTTGAACTTTTTGACTATTTTAATAACACAGCTTAAGACATAAACACATTGTACAGCTATACAAATATTTTATTTATATCCATATTCTTTAATCTTCTTTTTTCTGATTTTGAAATTTCTCATTTTTATTACATTTTACTTTTTAAACTTTTTAAAATTAGAAATGAAGACACAAACATACACATTAGCCTCAGATAAAAAATATCACTGTTTTCTACCTTCATATCTTATCCCACTGGAAGATCTTCAGGGGAAATAATGTGCATGCACCTTCCATCTCCTGTGATAACAATACCTTATTTTGGAATACCTCCAGAAAGGCCTGCCTGAGGCTGTTTTTACACCTATTTTTTTTATAAGTAGAAGAAGTACACTCTAAAATAACAATAAGAGTATAGTATAGTAAATACATCAACCAGTAACATCATCATTTATTATCATTATCAAATATCATGTCCTCTACATAATTGTCTGTGCTAATTTTATATGACTGGTAGTGCAGTAGGTTTGTTTACACTAACATCACCACAAACATATGAGTAATGCATTTTGCTACAACATTATGATGGCTGCAGCATTACTAGGCGATAGGAATTCTTCAGCTTCCTTATAGTCTTATGGGACCACTATCCTATCTGCAATCCAACATGGATTGAAATGTCTTTATATGGCACATGACTATAGCGTTTTTGCAACTACATGAGGAGACATTAAGCCCAGTAACATGCTACACCCATACCTGGTGGCAATTCCATTCCACAAATGATACTAAGCTCTGGTACTGAGCTTTACATACATGAAAGTGTCATGTTAAATATGATAGGGACATGCAGATAAAATCAGTTATTTACACTCGGTGAGTTGGCACTGCCTTGGAAGATAAGGCAAGCATCAATAGATAGAGATGGATTTCAAGGTGGAAGAGGTCCCACATTGTAAGGGAAGGGGAACTGAAAGTATTTCCTGGAGGAAATAAAAATTGAAGCCGATTTCATGAAGCTAAAAACTCAAAATGGTGTTGATAATGATGATGATGGTAAACAAGCAAAAAACAGAAACAGCTAAAATAATAAGGAATGTTTATTAAAGTATTACTTACAAAGCCCAGTAATAATCCGATGAAGATCATATGATTAAATCCTCATAATGACATTAAGAGGAGGTACACCTTCTTCATATTATGGTCAAGTACTACTACAGCCCAGTGTGTTGAAATAACTTGTCTGTTACACACCTAGTAGTGGAGGAGTCAGGATTCATATCCAGGTTCATCTCATCCTAGAGCTTGAGCCTTCATTTTGCATCTTGTCTCCTTGCCTTCGTCTGATACTCCTTCTTCCTTCTCAATATGTCCCACTCTCACCCCGTTCTAGGCTCTAGGGCCTCTGAAGGAAGGAAACTGGTCTGACTTGCTCTGTCCTAGGACTCCAACAGTCATAACAGAGTTATGCTGATGCTGACAATGCTGACAAAGTGGAAGTAACCCCACAAGGGCCAATGTCTTATCAAGGACTGGTCCAGTCCAATCACAGAGCCCAAGGGCAGTCCCAGGGTACTCTGAAACCCCTTGCAGGTGGGAAATTTCTTCCATGCTTCTTCATCCTTTTACCTTCAGCTGTTAAATATCATTTATACTCTCAATCAGAGGATGTGGGAGTCAACTAGTGGTGAGTGCCCCACCAAAAGATGCTGAGTCCATTCGTTTCAAATATTTAAGTAAGGAGAAGAACCAGAAAATCACTTCTTCATATATTCTGAAGTGACAATACTTGTATTAGAATATGAATGGTGTTGAAAGTGTGATGTCCAAGAATATGTCCTGAAAATCTTCCCAGTTTTTGATGTGCTAGCCTTAAAATTCTTAAGAAGTACAGACTACTTTGTGACTATGATAATTTAGGTGTTTCTCTTGGGAAATTGCTTTTAACAAATATCTTTGAAATAATCTTGTTGTACTATAGCATTCTGGTTATAAAATTTTCAAAGAACGATAGATTTATTAGCCTAAGGATTTTGTGAATTAAATCTAGAGACTGTCATGAAAAATTGCAGTGTTTGGCTTTGTTTTTTAAAGATACTGAAGGCAAATAAGTCTTCACCTCTCCTGTGGTGACCACTTCCCCACAAGGGTTTACTTTCTCTATTGGTTGCTGAAACTCGAAGGTCTTCTGGTTTTCAGTCTTATTTTTATATGATTCTGTTTCTTTGTCATTTAATTGTTTCAGCTTAGAATTTGCCTGTGGGCCCTTTGAGTTGTAACAAAACAGCTGGCACATGACAAGTTGCTAGAGTTAACAGCCGCCCGTCACACTCCATTGCCAACTGTGACACCAATGATGAACGCAATTCCAGTTTTAAATGGACCCATTTTTTAACCTTGGAAAATTGTCTTTGTGAATTTGAGCTGTCCAGAGGAAAAGAAAATATCCACAATAACCTATATTTAATTTGTCATTTCTTTAATGCTTTTCTCATACTGCTGTTTATTGATAATCAAAAGGTCGTATCAGTTACAAATACAGATTTAAGAAGCATATGAAGAAGAAAGCACATTATTAAGGAATAACATGGAAAATATGACACAGTTTAAGGGAAAAATATGAATACCTCATCTCATACTTCCTAGGACATGAAATATCACAATAAACTAAGTAAAATACCATTACAAAGTAGACTATAGGACTGGGCATGGTGACACATACCTATAGTCCCAGCTACCTGGGAATCTTGGGCTTAGGCAATTCTGAGCTGTAGTACACTATATTCACACCTACAAGTAGCCACTACACTCCAGCCTGGGCAATATAGCGAGACCCCATCCCCAAAAAAATCAAATAAAAGCAGACTATATGTAAGAAGGTATAAAAGAAGGCTGCAAAATTTTAATCAGAATTTATATTATACTATCATATTTAAGTCAAAGATTGCTACACTTGACGTCTTACAAGTCACCAAATACAAATCACTCATCCTTAAAGAATAAAGTTCAAACGTACTAATACCATATTGTGATGAACTGGAAATTAAACATCTAAGAATCTATTCTGGTTTTTTTTCAGTATGAAACAAGCCTTCCACAAGAGTCCAAAAGAAAAGTAACATTTCACACAAAAAGTCATACTATCTTTACTACATGAGGATGAAAAGATAAATTTGAACAACACTGTTACAAAGCAAAAGTTAGAATTTGAGTAATATAGAAATAGAAAAATGAGGGGGGCATGCCCAAGATGGCTGAATAGGAACAGCTCCAGCCTCCAGCTCCCAGCGTGAGCGACACAGAAGACAGGCGATTTCTGCATTTTCAACTGAGGTACCAGATTCATCTCACTGGGGCGTGTCAGACAGTTGGCGCTGGTACACAGATGCAGCCCGACCAGCGAGAGCTGAAGCAGGGCAAGGCATCGCCTCACCTGGGAAGTGCAAGGGGGAAGGGAATTCCTTTTCCTAGCCAAAGGAAATTGAGACACACAACACCTGGAAAATAGGGTAACTCCCACCCTAATAATGTGCTTTACCAAGGGTCTTACCAAATGGCACACCAGGAGATTATATCCCACACCTGGCCCAGAGGGTCCCACACCCATGGAGCCTCTTTCATTGCTAGCACAGCAGTCTGAGCTCTAACTGCAAGGTGGCAGCAAGGCTAGGGGAGGGGCGCCTGCTATTGCTGAGGCTTAAGTAGGTTAACAAAGCCACCGGAAGTTCAAATTGGGTGGAGCCCACCACAGCTCAAGGAGGCTGGCCTGCATCTGTAGACTCCTTTTCTGGGGACAGGGCATAGCTAAACAAAAAGCAGCAGAAACCTCAGCAGAGGCAAATGCCCCTGTCTGACAGCTTTGAAGAGAGCAGTGGATCTCCCAGCACAGAGGTTGAGATCTGAGAATGGACAGACTGCCTGCTCAAGTGAGTCCCTGACCCCTGAGTAGCCTAACTGGGAGACATCCCCCACTAGGTGCAGACTGACATCTCACACCTCACACGGCAGGGTACAGCCCTGAGACGAAGCTTTCAGAGCAAGAATCAGACAGCAACTCTCGCTGTTCAGCAATATTCTATATTCTGCAGCCTCTGCTGCTGATACGCAGGCAGACAGGGTCTGGAGTGGACCTCAAGCAAACTCCAACAGACCTACAGCTGAGGGTCCTGAGTGTTAAAAGGAAAACTAACAAACAGAAAGGACACCCACACCAAAACCCCATCAGTACGTCACCATCATCAAAGACCAAAGGCAGATAAAACCACAAAGATGGGGAAAAAGCAGTACAGAAAAGCTGGAAATTCACAAAATCAGAGCGCATCTCCCCCTCCAAAGGAATGTAGCTCATCACCAGCAATGGAACAAACCTGAATGGAGAATGACTTTGATGAGTTTAGACAAGAAGGCTTCAGTCAATCAAACTCCTCAGAGCTAAAGGAGGAACTACATAACCAGCACAAAGAAACTAAAAACCTTGAAAAAAGAATGGATGAATGGATAACTAGAATAATCAATGCAGAGAAGACCTTAAAAGAACTGATAGACATGAAAACCATAACATGAGAACTACATGACAAATGCACAAGCTTCAGTAACTGACTTGATCAACTAGAAGAAAGAGTATCAGCGATTGAAAATCAAATGTATGAAATGAAATGAGAAGAGAAGTGTGGAGAAAAAAGAGTAAAAAGAAATGAACAAAGCCTCCAAGAAATATGGGATTATGTGAAAAGACCAAATCTACATCTGATTGG
>NW_012116599.1:5268341-5315615 GCF_000951035.1 Colobus angolensis palliatus | reverse complement strand
AGAAAAGGATGAGTTTGTGTCCTTTGTAGGGACATGGATGCAGCTGGAAACCATCATTCTCAGCAAACCATCACAAGAACAGAAAACCAAATACCGCATGTTCTCACTCATAGGTGGGAACTGAACAATGACATCACTTGGACACAGGAAGGGGAACATCACACACCGGGTCCTATTGTGGGGAGGGGAGAGGGGAGAGGCATAGCATTAGGAGATATACCTAATGTAAATGATGAGTTAATGGGTGCAGCACACCAACATGGCACATGAATAAATATGTAATAAACCTGCAGATTTTGCACATGTACCCTAGAACTTAAAGTATAATAATACAATGAGAAAAGAACAATAAGTAAATGACAAAAAAAAGTAGAAAAATGGAATGAGCCTTAAAAAAATGACCAAATGTGATTGAAAGTATTACTGTATAACCCCTTTGGTTTGTTCAAACTTTATTTTAAAAGTTAGAAACACTCAAATTCAATCAAAAGGCAAAATTCCCAGTTAATATTTATAAGAAATATAGCTAATCCAACATGTTCCATAAATAGAAGAAATGATGAGATGAATAAGACACTACAGGCATAGAAATGAAAAAATGAAGTAAAATAAACACATCATGGTAAAATTAGGGAAATAATATATTTAATCACCAAAGGGCTTACCAATACCGATAAAAGGTACACCCCACCATGAAAATATAGTAGCCATGCACATTGAAATACTGAGTAATATAAAGTTAATGTGAGAGGTTGTCCAAGATCGCTGAGTATGTAAATCATAGAGCTAGAACTTATACCACATTTTCTGTAGCTGAAAGTCAGTGCTCTTTCCAAGCTGATCAAGTTTTCAAAATATGGTTAGTTGTGGATGCCCCAGTTAGATAAATTTCATTAACATGACTTCATGTGTGCACCACTTTAAGGCTCCACATGTACCATGACAAACAACCTGTGGTCATTTTCAGAGATTAAAAACACTATTACCCATAGCAAGCTGCAGTGCAAAATATGGAAATTTAGCCTCTGAGATCTTTCCCCTTTCTTTCTCGACCCCGAGTCCTCCAGTGCCCCTTCCAAATGCCCTCCTGTAATATTCCTTCTCACCAGGCACTCTCACTGGCTATTGTAAGATATGCTTTTCAGCATGATCTCTGCATCCTCTCCTATACCCTTCATAAGAAAATTTTGTAAATGTTTTGCCCGAGTCAAGTACACCTAGGCAAGGAGAGACTCTTAGAATATCAGCTGGTGGCACAGAGATGCTTTTGGTTCTCTGCAAATTCAAGGCTTCTTACTCTAGAACACAAATGTCCAATCTGTTGGCTTTCCTGGCCCACCCCGGAAGAAGAATAATTGTCTTGGGCCACTCATAAAACATGCTAACACTAATGATAGCTGATGAGCTTTTAAGAATTGCAAGAAAAGCTCTTCATGTTTCAAGAAAGTGTATGAATTTTTCTTGGATTGCATTCAAAGCTGTCCTGGGCAACATGAAGCCCGTGGGCCATGGGTTGGACAAGCTTGCTCTAGAATGAACGAAGGAGAGCCTGAAAAGCTGGAAGGGAGAAGTCATTATTCCTGGCATAGGACAGAGAATGAACCCGCCTTTCCTGTGCTCAGTATGTTAGGAAAACCAAAGTGAGTATGCGTACTTCACTTGATCCCCAGAGTGTTCCAACAGGTATTTCTTTCGGTATCTAAAGTAGCCACTCCCATCAGCCTAACCCCCTTAACTGCAAAAGTTTTTCTTCATATTATTTGTTTTCAGTGTTACATACTTACTGTTTTAACAGTCTTCCCTAATAGAGTATGAACTACATGAGGCCAAGAATCATGTCTGTTTTGTTCACTATGTCTCCAGGCCACTGGCACATAGTAGGGACTCAACAAACATTTGTGGAAGGAAGGTTGGAAAGAAGGAAGGAAGGAAGGAAGTGAGGAAGAAAGGAAGGGAGGAAGGGAGGGAGGGAGGAAGGAAGGAAGGAAGTGAGGAAGGAAGGGAGGAAAGAAGTGAGGAAGGAAGGAAAGAGGGAGGGAAGGAAGGAAAGAAGGAAAGAAGAAAGGAAGGAAGGAGACATGAAACAAAATGAAAATAAATGGAGAATCTTTTTTTTCAGTGTGCTTTTCTGGAATCAGAGAAAATTCTAGGCTTCCACATAAAACTAATGATCTCTATTTTTCCACAATATTTTACTACGCTTTTTTAAAGTAATTAAATTTGTTTTACATCTGAATGCCTTTCTGAATGCTTGCCTAAAAAGAAATCAAAACTAAATTACTTCTATAGTGGAGATATAGCTACCCTTACTAAGCAATCAGTTTCCTTTCACATGTTGTATATATAATGTCAAAGAATAGTTAAAAAAAAAAAAAATTAACTTGAAACATCATGATAACTGGTATTTTTCTGCCAGATGCTGAAGCAACCACTAAGAGCATTTCTTATCTTCTTTCTTATTGGCATATACTTTAGGTTAGCTGTATTCATTACATGTACATTGATATAAAAACACGTTGCCCTTGTGTAAAGGGTCAGTGAAGCACATGACTTTTGGCAGGTAGCCTTCAATTTAGTTTTTGAACCATCTGTATAATATAGTACATTTGAATTTTTATGCAAAATAATAAAGGGGTAGAGAGAAGTTAAATTGTTGATATTCATGTATCAGAATGTCTTCCAGATAATATTAAAGATATTATTATAACTTATTCTTTTGCCCAGAGGGATTCAGATACTTTATAAAATGATCCAATTAGTTTTCCCAGAATCTTTTATAAATAGCCAATGCCATTAGATAGCAAATGAATCATTTCTATCAGATTGCATCTTAAGCCACTTTTCATTACTGGATGCTATTTACCTGGCCTCTTTAGGTTAAATTAACATAATATCATGTATTATAATCAGACAAAGTCCTTTTAATTCATATCTCTATCTAATGTGGTTTTCTAAATGCTTAATAAAGAAAATAAAATGTTAAAAATTACTAGGATGGTAATCAAAAACAGATTCATGTAAGATGAGAGAGGGCCCTGAGCTCCAGGTGAGGAACTCCCTCAAGTTGATACCTTGATTTCAGCCTGTGAGACCCTGAGCAGGGAACCCAGTGGAACTGTGCCTGGACTTCTGACCTGTAGACACAGTGATATAATACATGGATGCTAGGTTAAGTCATGAAGTGTATTATTATTTCTCATGCAGCAATGTAGAATTCTTTGTGTACACTAGTTTAATCCTACAGACTTTTGCATGTTTGACTATTTTTTGATGCATAAAGTAATGGTAATTTCATAGAGTTCAATAATAAATCCTCATGCTGATTAGTGATTTGTGGTTGTAAGACTGAGACTCCTAGCAGTTAGAAGACACCTGCAGTTGCCTGCCATGTAACCCTCCCCATAAGCAATTACATGGCAGTTTGTTTCTGCAAGGCCAGCAGAAGTATCTGGCTACTTCTATGTGCAACCTCTAGACCCTCTTTTAAAGGGCTCACCTGACTGGGGAGGGAGGTTCACCCAATATAATCTCCTTTTCAATTAAACTGAAAGTCAACTGATTTAGGACCCTAATTACATCTGCAAAATTCTTTCACCTTTCCTATTATCTATTGGTTAGAAGCAAGTCACAGGTCTCACCCATACTCAAGGGAAGGAGATAACACAAGGAGGTGCACCGTTATCATTTAAAATTACTCTCATTCAGAAACTGGTTAATTTGTTAATACGATATGGCTAAGAAAATGATCTGTAATTACTTATCCAGAAAATCAAAGTCTGTTTCTGTCTCTTTTTGTTTCTCTCACTCTCCATAGTTCAGCTGCTATTTATTTTAGTCTGTATATGACAAGTGGTTTTTCCCTTACACAACTTTGTTAGTTGTAGATAATTCTTATTCTTTACCTCTTCACTACTATAAAGTCAATAACAATGTTATTGCTGAGATTCGTGGGGATTTTTGCTGATACACCTTCTGCTAAATGCCTGAGGCTGCTTACTCATGCCCAGAGATATTTGTCTATTTTCATGATTATGGGGCCTTATATTTTGTTCACATTGCTTTGGTCTTGCTTCCTTAATTCATTTATTTATTCAAAACTGTTTCAGGATCCTACTCTGTGTCAAGGGAGATGAATATAGGCATACAGACTCAAAAGTGGAGCTTAAAAACTAGTAGAGGAGACAGCTATTAGTCGAATAATCATATAAAAATGGGTAAATTGTGACTGCAACAACACCTCTCAGAAAAAAAAGTGCATGGCTCTACATTTGGACAGTCTGCCCAAGTCAGGTGGGTCAGCTGCATTTCCCTGAGTTAGGAATGTTTGAAGTAGGTCTGAAAGGTGAGAAGAAGGAATAAAGGCTAAGTGGAGGGAAACGAACATTATGCACATGGGACAGTGCATGTGCCAAAGCCCTGTGGTAGAAGGGAGCATGATGAGGATGAGGGCCTGAGAGTAGCCCTGGAATGAAAACAATGGTTTAGGATGAGGCTGGAGGAGAAGCTGGGGACCACATCCTACTTATATTAAGTTCCGTTATTCTGAAAGCAATAGGACATTCATTCAAGAGTTCCTAGGAGGGGAGGTGTAGCATTCTTCAATATAGTTTTGTGCTGGGCAGTGCAAGAAATTAGAAGATATTCAAGGTGGCTCTGCTTAGATCAAGTAGGAGGCTATTTAAGACCCATTGTGAGAAGGGGTGGTAGGTAGAAGTAGGATAGAAACAAGGAGACTGACAAAGGTGGACAGATTCAAGAGGCATTAGCGAGGTAATATTGATAGACTTGTTCATCGGTTGGATGTAAGGTGGCCAACTATTCCAGTTTTCCTGGAACTGAGGGAGATTGTGGAATATTAGTTTGGATGGAGGACTTTCAGTGCTGAAAGTGGGAAAATCCCTGCCAAACCTGGATGAGTCGGTCACCCTAGAAGGGAAAGTGAAGGGTGATTGCATTGGGCTTGAAAGTATTTCTACCCATTTGGGCAGAGGAAATAATCTCCAGAGCTATCTCCCACTGGGGAAAATCTATGGGCATGGAGCAATTGTGTAAGTTGTATTGATAAACATTTTCCAATAAATTCTTTCCTGTAACTTCTCAGTATTTTACTGCTCAACCATTTTGTGTTCTTTTATCTGAGTTATAATTCATTCATTTATTCAGTTAATATTTTATGGAGCTTCTATTAAGCCTATGGAGCTGAACATTCTAATGGGGATTCGAGGGAGGGGACAGGCATATATATTAGAATGTCAGATTGCAGTAAGAATTACAGAAAATGATTCCCCATGATAAGGATTCCCAGGTGATATGGTTTGGCTCTGTGGCCCCACCCAAATCTTATCTCGGATAGTAGTCCCCTTGTGTCAGAGGAGGGGCCTGGTGGGAGGTGATTGGATCATGGGAGTGAACTTCCCCCTTGCTGTACTCCTGATAGGGAATGAATTCTCATGAAATCTAGTTGTTTAAAAGTGTGCAGTTTTCCCCCTTCACTTGTTCTTTCTCTCCTGCTGGTATGTAAGACATGCCCTGCTTCCCCTTCACCTTCCGTCATGATTGTAAGTTTCCTAAGGCTTCCCTAGTCATGCGGAACTGTGAGTCAATTAAACTTCTTATCTTTGTATATTACCCAGTCTTAGGTAGTTATTTATAGCACTGTGAAAATGGGCCAATACACCATGAATAGTAGTGATTCAGAGTTTACTTTTTATTTCTAAATAGTGTGTCCAAGAAAAGCCTAGCTACAAAGGCAGCAATTTGAGCAAAGCTCTAAAGCACATGAATTATATTAGCCTGCCACATGGAAAGGAGCATTTAATTAGAGAAGAAAACAATGGTAATTCCTGAGGTAGCAATCTGCCTGGAAAATTTGAGGGCTTACAAGGAAATCCCAGGGTTCAAGCATTGCAGCAATGGGCTATCCATGGATACAAAGGGCAGGGTGATAATGTGCATGCAGATTGCACAGTTCATCCTGATGAGCTGTCTTGATAGAGGGCACCAAAAGTACAAACTATACTAGATCATTTTCTTTTTAGTAATGCCATCAGTGCTTGTCTAAACCAGCTCTATTCTTGATTATCGAGGATATGGTGATTTCTTTCTGCCTTTTTAGCTTTGCTCCAAAATGATATTTAAACTGTAAAATGAGTCTTTTCTTCTTTTCTTCTCTTACTTTGTGTGTGCGTGTGTGTACATGTGTATATGTTTAAGATGGCAGAAACGGGACAAATGTTTCCTATGGATTTCTACATGCAAAGCACTATCCTAGGCAATTTTCATGCATTTATTTTCATGAATTAGAATAGTTACCAAATTATCACAATATTTGGGATGAATAAATTAGGAGGCCGAAAAGTACTAATACACACTTGCAGAATGGAGTTTCATACTCAAACCTTCATATGGTGCTGGATGATGCTATGATTAATTTCACCTATGATGTCTATGATGCTAAAAATGTTCAAAGAAAAAACCAGTGAATAGAGACAGCTAATTTCTTAATAGGCATAAAGGGTGTATATTGGTGGGTAGATAATTTTATCTGGCATATAGTTCGGTGTGCTAATGAAGTTCAGACTCGAATAAGGAAAAATAAATCGCAAGCTATTAAAAAGTTGGAAATCTCTGCAAATCAAGTGTATTAGTCTATTCTCATGCTGCTAATAAAGACATGCCTGAGACTGGGTAATTTATAAAGGAAAGAAGTTTAATGGACTCACAGTTCCGCAAGGCTGGGGAGGCCTCACATCCACCACATATGCGGATGGCAAAGGAGAAGCAAAGGAACATCTTATATGGTAGCAGGCAAGAGGGCTTGTGCGTAGGAACTCCCATTTGTAAAACTATCAGGTTTCAGGAGATTTACTACCCTGAGAATGGTATGTGGGAAACCACCCATATGATTCAATTATCTCCACTCAGCCCTTCCCTTGCCACATGGGGATTCTTACAATTCAACGTGAAACTTGGGTGAGGACACAGCCAAACCATATCACCAAGGAATAGAACCTTTCACATTGTGGGGATTCATTGGAAAGGGGAGTGGTCATGAGAAAGGCTCAACCCACAAGCCTTGGTGGCCCTTTAACTCAGGCAACCCTAATCGAGTCACTGATTCCACTCCCCAGCAAGCTAGTGCTTTTTACATTTTATCTGTTTTTCTCTCTCTTTATCATTAATACATTTTATCATGAATACATTTTTGTTAACATTAATACATCTTTATTAAGTTAGTTCATTTCTGTTAAGCTAGTTTTTTTGATGAACTACCTTGTCAGGATGATCACTGATAGCTTAAAAAAAAAAAATTTTGAAATCTTACATCTTGACTGTGGTGGCAATTACAAAAATAGCCCTATGTGACAAAGTTACACACACACATACACACACACACACACAGCCCTACAAATAAGTGCACATGAAACTGTGAAATCTGAATAAATCAGTGGATTGTACCAAGGTTAATTCTCCTGCTATGATATTATACTAGAGTTATGCAAAAAGTTTTCACTGGAGAAATTTTGTGAAGGGCAGAGGGATTTCTCTGTACAGATACTCCTCAACTTACAAAGGGGTTACAGCCCAATAAACCCACTGTAAATTGAAAATATTTTAAGTCAAAAATAAATTTAATACACTTAACCTACTGAACATTATAGCTTAGCCTACCAAATTAAACATACGCAGAATATTTATAGTAGTCTACAATTAGGCAGGATCATGTAACAGAAAGTCTATTTATTTATTTATTTTTTAGAGACAGAGTTTTGCTCTTATTCCCCAGGCTGGGGTGAAATGGCACGATCTTGGCTTACTGCAACCTCCACCTCCCAGGTTCAAGCGATTCTCCTGCCTCAGCTTCCCAAGTAGCTGGGATTACAGTCATGCACCACCACGCCTGGCTAATTTTGAATTTTTTGTAGAGATGGGGTTTCTCCATATTGGTCGGGCTGGTCTCGAACTCATGACCTCAGGTGATCCGCCCATCTCAGCCTCCCAAAATGCTGAGATTACAGGCATAAGCCACTGCACCCAGCCCACAAAAAGCCTATTTCATAATAAAGTATTGAATATCTCACACAATTTATTGAATACTGTACCAAAAGCTTATCACTTTTACACCATTGTAAGTTAAAAAAATCATAAGTGGATCCATCATGAGTCAGGGACTGTCTGTATTGCATTCAATTGCATGTAAATATATAATTACCCCAAAATAAAATTTTAATAAATTATTAAATTATTAGAAACCAACATTAAAGAATATTTAATTTATTAAAATTGATAAAATTTTAATAAATTATTAAATTATTAGAAACCAACATTAAATAATATTATTGGAATCAGACTTGACAACAAAAACGAGTAGAGACATTTTAATGTTCCAAGGATATGACTTCTAATTTGTTGGCCAATTTTGTTTAAATTAAATTAAAAATAACATTTACCAGAGCAACCAATAGAGAACTGTTTCTTTATTTTCCTTGGTCGTGTATGACAGTGATGGAATATTTTTGTTTGCAACTAATTGTTCCCAGTAGACATTTTCTTTCTTTTTGACTATATTATAAGTATATTAATTCTATATGCACATCTAATATGTTTACTGAAAAACTAAGGAACTCTTTGTTTTACTTCTTTTTAAATTCTTTTTAAAGTATCCATAGAAGAGGAAAAATGAACATAAGCAATATATGTGTGGTTTGTGAGTTCACATATTTAAAAATAAAGCATGTTATAAATTTAATATGTAAAATACTTTTTAACACGATGTCAGTCAACCCATTTTAAATTCCAAAACCATAGAATATTCTTTATCTGATACTAAAACAAGTACCCTTTAGGTAGGTATATAGCTTGAATGTTGCAGTGGTTAATTTTATGTGTTAATTTGACTGGGACAAAGGGTGCCCAGATATTTGGTCAAACAATATTCTGGTTGTGTTCGTAAGGGTATTGTGGATAAGACTAACATTTGAATTGGTAGAGTGTGAAACGAAGATTTCTCTCCCTGTGTGGGTGGGCCCCATTTAATTAACTGAACTAAATAGAACAAAAAGATTGGCCCTTCTATGAGTAAGAGGAAATTTCCTTCTGTTTGACTGCCACCAACTGGGGCATTGTTTTTTTCAAGCCTTCAGACTCAAATGGAAGTACCAGTCTTTTTGGGTCTTAAGCCTGATGGCATTTGGACTGGAGCTACAGCGTTGACCCTCCTGGGTCTCCAGCTTCCTGACAGCAGATATTGGGACTTGTAAGCCTCCATAATCAAGTGACCCAATTCCTTATGATAAACTATGTGTCTGTATATCCCATTTGTTCTGTTTCTTTGAAGAACCCTGACTGATACAAATATGCACTATATGTAATATTAAATTCTTAAAGGTTAAAGCATATAAGCTTTTCTGTATATATGTGTACATTTATTTGATACACTATGTTCTTCTTGATATTCTGCTCACTATACCAACAGTACATAAAATAATGAGCATGAAACAAGTATGGCAGAAATTTAATCCCCATCCTAAAGCAATTTTCATTTTAAAAGAAGAGATGTTTTGCATGAAGTAGGAAACAAATGTAGACTATATATATAATTTATATACATATATCACGTATATCATGTATATATATCATATATATGAATACATATACACCATATATTTTTATATATAAATATACATGTATACATAAAATGCTTAAAAGTGTGATACAAATCAATGATATTACCAGATTAAAATAATATTTGGTAGGAAAGTCTTCCAGATGAACAAATAATAAAACTAACTAAAGTGATTAACTAGAAAACTACAATAAAACTAGAAGAAAGTTACTTTCACAAATTACTTTCATCAGTTGTCTGAAATTATGGAAGATCTGGAGTTGTGACTGAGGGAGCTTAAGAAATGAAAGTAATAGAGCATTCCAGCCCAATTAACTTGTAAGATAGAAGTGTGGTTTCAGGAACCAGCAGATAGTGGAGGTAGCCAAGGAAGGTGTGGAGGGAGGGCTGCTAATAGGAAGGGGAAGTGACAAGATGGTATTTAAAATGCTATGGAATACATCACTAAAACTCTGTACTCAGCCTCTAGAATGGCTTCACCAGAGTAAAATTATAGAAGACTGTTTGAGCAGTTTTTATTGGAGTATTCTGAATATTAACAACCTAAGTCAATGTCAGATGCCCATCATATTTCTTCCAGCTGAGCATCACATCTGGTTTTGATTATTAACATGTCCTTATCTGTTACCATTCTTGGATAGTGAGTACCACCAGGGACTTCATGACTTGTTAGTCTTTGGGTTGGAATTTTAAAATACCTGGGGAGAGTTTTTCTCTCACTCTACATGTAGCACACTGAGATGTAGTGAGTTTATTTATTAGCAAATCTGCTTCCTGGGAGCCTGACGAGAAAGTTTTCAGAAAGTTTAGACAAAAGGAATGCAAAATTGTAAAGGCACAGAATGCTCTGATATGCATCCACAAAGTATACTTTCCTAATTTATTGAAGGCAAATTAAACTGCCTGCTTCCAGTGCTCCTGAGGCTGTGGTAGAGATTGTGACTTCAAGGTACAGTGATCACAGCTCCATGGTTACTAGGATGCAGGATCCAGCAAGACGGAGAAGAAAGCAGCTACTTTTCTGCTGGAAGAAAAACCAAAACCTCCTGGCAATGATTGCTAATACTGAAACTGGATTTTAGATAAAATGGTATAATCCAATGGAGGTCTTTATAAGCAGAGGTGGGTTTAATATGTGCAGGAGAGTACATAATTAATAAGGTAGACTATAAATTAAATGACTCTTGTAAGTTTTTACCATGGCCAATTTAGTTACAATTATTGATAATATAAAAATCCCAAATTAATGTATATGATAGAAATAGACGACTGTTGCTCACTCCTTAATCTTGTTTATGGCTTTCGGTTACCTATAGTTTATAGTCACATTTCGTCAGCATAGACTCATCCTAACCTGTTTTTCCAACCTTCTAAACTCTCCCCCAAGTTTGCTTTCTTCTCCAACATCACATATCCACTCTATAATAGCATTCTTAGTTACTTAATAATTAGTTCTTTATATTTATATGTTCATATTATTTCTTGGTAGCATTAGAGACTGAATTTGTATTTCATATTGTAGCCTTAGCCTTTATTCTGTCTTCTTTTGATAATTCTAGTCCCAAATTCCAGGTTACCTCCTCAGGGAAAGTCCTAATTCCCCACTGTTCATGATTCTATATAATTCTTATGTTACTTATTTTCATGGTGTCTTTGAGATATCTGCATACTTGTCTTAACAGTGAACTGCACAAAGGCAGGTAAAGATTATATTTTGCTCATCTTCCAATCACAGTTTAAAAACCATGATGCATACATAAAAGCATTAGAATGATGTGTATTTTCCAAGAGGTGCTTAATTACATATGCATATTCAATATGCTTGTTGGCAAATTCTTTCAGAACACCTCCTGGATAACCCACATAATTTGGCAGGTAAATTATAAATTCTACTGTGGAAATGTGCCATGACTTTTTCTCATTCTTTCTAATCTCAGTGTCTAAGGCTCCCATAATTTTTACCTAGATTTTTAAAAATTGTCTCCTAACTAGTTTACATGTCTTTAGAGATTCCTGTTTTTAATACATCTTTCACAAAGTTACCATAGTTATTATTTTCAGGTGATTAAGATGTATCCCTGTCTTGTTCAAACAAACAAACAAAAATAAACTTTGATGTGTTTTCAGTAGATAATCAGCAAAGGAGAGATTGATGACTGGGGACACACTGAACTAAAAAATTAAATTAGACTTACTGGCAACTGGTGAAAGTAAGGATAAGCCTTGCTGACAATATTTTCATCAGAATATGAATGATGCTCAAACCAGGACAAAGACAAGCCATGGTACTATCACAACATGACTACACATTCCTCTCTTCTGGCCAACATGAGTGATTGCTGCTTTTTTTTCCATTACAACATGAGCCCCATTTTGATCTTCCCACTGCAGCGACACATTTATTAAGATTCCCAGTCACAAACTAGCTCCTGTTACTTCACATTGCCCTATTCAGAACTGACTTTGGCTTCCCTAATTCCTCCTAAAAATCACTGGACATAAATCCAAGACTCATAAAATGTCCCTCCTTAATCCCACTACATAGTCCTGTCAACTTTCCTTTGGAGTGTGTTCACCATTGTGGCAGTCAGATAAGTAAACCTAACTCTGTTTGTCTACAGCAGTGCTCCTGGTACTTTGTTGTTTGTTGAACCTTGATGGACATATTAAGAACCTTACAATTACAAGTTATAATTTTACCCTCCCATCCCAGGGTACTTTCTATTCCCACAGAGATAGTCATGGTCCATCATGAGACTTAGTCTTGATGAGAGAATATTACTCATGGATGGTGTTTGGAGGCAGAAACGGTCAGTCAATCTACAGAAATAGTAAACACAGTATTTAAGGCACTTGGTCGGTTATCAAAAACTCTACCTTTCTATCTCCTGGCCATAGATCTTAAGACATCCCCATACCAAAAATATGCTCTTCCCTCACACATCGTATACTTTCTTATGGGATATTGCCATGCACATTCTCTCCTTTACCAATTCCATCACCAATCCTCTATGTGTTGACTGTGTAAAGCCCAGCACAACTCTCATCTTTTCTGGGAAATTGTCTCCAGTTCCAACATTCAGAAGGACCCACCTTTTCTTCTAGATCCCATAGCACTTTAGAGTTTGTGTATATATCCATTTCCTGGTATGGATTGTGAGCCCTTTGGGGGTTATGAGTTCACAATTTTTTATGATTGCCCAACATAGTTGATTGACTGTAGGGCTGCTCAATGTGTATTTAATGGATTTGCCTCAGAGGCATTGACCCATGTAACCAAATTCCGAGACACTGGTTAATAATCCAGGATTCCAAGTTAGCGTTTCAACATAGGAGTCACATCTGGCTTGAAAACTTGAAGTCTAGCTTCCCAAACCATTTTTGATAGGAAAGTTGCCTGAGGAGGCCAAAATATAGATGCAAATATTACCATGGAGCACCATGTTACAAAGGAGATGAAACTTTTTGGAATTCCAGTTCTAATAGGTCGTATGATATCCTAATGTACAGTCTTCTGCCACTCAGGAATATTGCTAGGGAAATAACTGCTGTATTCAGCAAAAATCCAGAGCATTTGCTTCCCTGAGAAAATTAGAAAAACACTAGTGTTCTTGCTTTTGTGACCCCACCACTCTGGAAGATTGAATATATTTGATTGAACCACATCACATTTCCATTTTTTGGTCAAAAATGATCAAATATCATCAACACCTTAAGGTCCAAACCAGTGTATACCTCCTCACTCTAAATCGTGTTATGACAATTGAGTTGATTAAACTGCAGCTTCCTTTTGTTTCATTTTACTTTGGATGATGTGCTCTCATCATGAAGACTGAACTTAGTTGTTCCCTATCTCCTTAGCAACAGATACACACATCATTGTATAACGGGGATTCTTCCTGTAGATGGTGACTCTTAACCAGTTGCTATTTATTTTTATAGGTTCAAACCAAGAGTTATTTTTCATCTTGGCCTTAAATTCACTAATAAGACCAAAACCACCAGACTGACTATAGTTACCATTTTAGATACTTTAATCATAGTGCTGATCTAGGAATATATTATTAAAGTTTAAAAATTAAATCTAATCATGATGCACAATGCACTTTACTGCAGCGAATCTATCCTGGATCACTGCCTGCATAATACAGTCTGTTTCTAAAATATCAAATAGGGCTTGTTCTGATTAAAAATTATTTCACACGTATAGAGATCTCACAGCATGCATACTAAGAATGGAGCTGTAGGCAGCAATCAGTGTACGAGTCCAACATGGTTGGTAATCTCAACATTTAAAAAATCCTGTATAATAATATTTGTAACACTAAGTGGTACACTTTACCTATTGTTGAAAATTTGATTTTTCTAAATTGCACCACCTGGGAAATATTGCCGCCTAGGAAACTGATTACACTTAGGTATCTTAACATTTACAGATTTCCTTTATTTAATTTATTTGCTATTTCTTTCTCCTTAGAAATCCTTGGCTCAAACATTTCAGTTTATTTTTCATCAATTATAACTATAAGTTGAAAGGTGACAGCAAAGTTTGTATAAGCAAGTGAGATGGTGAAAGAACAAGAAGGCCTAACTGACATATTGGTGGAAAATGATGAACAAAACATCAATATACAATGCGAAATAAAAAATGGGAGTCTTAATTACTTTGTAAGCACCTGTGCTGCCAATAATATCTCAGCTTTCGGCAGTCCACATCAGCACATTTTAAAATATATTTCATATTTAGTTTTTGTGAGTGAGTACATAGTACATGTATGTATTTATGGGGTATGTGAGATATTTTGATACAGGCATGTGATACATAATAATCACATATGGAAAATGGGTATCTATCCCCTCAAGCATTTATTCTTGTGTTATGAACAATCCAGTTATACACTTTTAGTTATTTTAAAATGTACAATTACATTATTTTGACTACTGTCACATCAGCAATTTTCAAAGGCTCATATATTTAAGTTTTTGGAAGAGTACTTTTTTAAATAAAACATTAAAAATATTTTTAGATTTATAGAAAACTTGAGAGTTCCCACCTATCTGACACCTAGTTTTTCTTTTTATTAACATCTTAAAGTAGTATATTTTCACAAGCAATAAACCAATCATACTAGGTTATTAGTAACTAAAGTCCATACTGTAATCCATTCTTCCTGTTTTATTTATTTGTTTATTTTTTACCATATGTCATTTTTCTGTTACGGAAACCCATCTGCAATACCAGATTACATTTAGTTTTCAGACTTCCTTAGGCTTTCCTCGGTGGTGACAGTTCCTAGGACTTTCCCTGTTTCTGATGATGATAGTATTGAGGAGTATGGGTCAGATACTTTGTATAATGTTTCCAACTGGGATTTATCTGATGTTGCTCTCAGGATTAGGCTGCATTGTTTCAAGAAATAAGTGCTATTACATATTATCAACTTGACTTATTGATGGTGAGTTCATCTTGATCATTGACTGGGTGAGAGTTTGTCAGTTTTCTCCACTGTAAAGTTACTTTGTGTCTTAATTCATTTTGTGCTGCTATAACAAAATACAGAAGGCTGGGTAATTTACAATAAATAGAAAGCTTATAGTTCTGGAGGCTGGGAAGTCCAAGATGGAGGGGCCAGCATCTAGCAAGTACCACTTGTTGCATCATCCCATGGCAAAAGACAGAAGGACAAGAGAGGGTGAGAGAAAGGTGGGGGAGGAAGAAAGCCGAAAGAGGGCTGAACCTGTCCTTTTATGAGAGACCCATTTCTGCAATAATGCTATTAATCCATTCAAGAGGCAAGAAACTTCACAGCCTAATCACCTCCTAAAGTCTCACCTCTTAGTACTGTAAAATTGGAAATTAAGTTTACAACACATGAACTTTGGGGGACATATTCAAATCATAGCACTTTTTTATCCTCTTTCTGTACTATACTCTTTAAAAGGACATGACTATGTGCAACCTGCACTTAAGGAGTGGGGTGTTCAGTGTGGGCACTTCTTGAGAGCAGAATACTTACATCAATTATTTATAATTATTCTGAGTAGGAGGTTTGTTCTTACTCCTCCGCGAATTTGTTTATTCAATTTTTTTTTGTAAAAGTCTAGACTCTTGGCTATTTACTGTTTACTTTGGTTTTAATCCAATACTACATTATTTATCTTATTGCTAAAATTATTCTAGCTTTGGCCACTGGAAGCTCTTTCGGTTGGCTCCTGTATCCCTTTGACATATCCCATCATATATCATGTGTGCATTTGCGTGCATGCACATGTGTGTGTATTTTTTGAAAGCACCTCATCACTTTTTCTGGCACTGCAACATGCTCAAGGCTCATTTTGTGTCCTCTGTAATCCAGATCTAGAATAAATAATTTCTCAGGGGGTCTTTGGTTCTTTTTTATTGAAGAATGGTATTAGAAACCAAGATATGGGCAGAAGTTGTGCTCATTGCTACTGGATCATAGTTGCCTCCAGACACTTTTAGCTGAAAAAGAGCAAGGAAATATATATGTATATACTAGCTCATTTACTTACACGTATGTATTTTTTCTATATATATTCTTTGCATATGTACTTACTTTCTATAACTGTGTATTTATAGTATATTTCTATATTGATATATCTATATTTATATTAAATTAAACATGTTTATATTGATGTTTCCAACTCTAATGCATTACCACATGCATTATACTAGATTCTTTCTTTTGCTCATCTGTAACCTTCCACTCCAGCATGAGAAACCTAACTCTGACCATGTGCCATTTATTAAGTTAATTGTTCAGTTCCCGCATATGTGCACAGTGGTTTCAAAATTGTTCATGGATATATCCCCATGGGAAATAACTTTATCAAACAAAGTGCAATACTTATGTCCCTTTACTCTTTGTTTTATAGTCTCTATTCGTTTTCAATGTTACTTAGAACTCTTACCCCCAACCCCTTCACAGAGATTATTTATAGTATTTATAATATAGGTCCATACTTTTGTCACAGTGTGCCTTCCATTTGGGATCCTCCAACCTCCTAAATGAAAATTTAAATATGCATATATTAAGGTTAATTTTTTTCACTGTGTAGTTTTATGGGCTTTAACAAATACAGAGTGTTCATGTACCCACCATTATGGTATACAAAACAGTTTCACTGATCTAAAAAGTCCACTATGCTGTATTTATTCAACCCTTTCTTCTACCCGAGTCCTTGACAATCACTGATATTTTCAGTTTGTATAATTTTATCTTTTCCAGAATGTCATAAAAGTGGAATCATGCAGAATACAGTGCTCAGAATGACTTCTTTGGTTTATAAATATGCTTTTAACATGCGTCTATAATTTTGCATAGCTTAGTGGCTCCCCTCTTTTTATTGTTGAATAGTATTCCATTGTATAGATGTATCACAGTTTACTGAATAACATCTTGAGCAACATATTGTAAAACATCTTGAATAAAACTGCTATAAACTTTTGTATGCAAGACTTCATATGGGCATAACTTTTTAAATTAATTTGGTAAATACCTAGGAACACAATTGCTGGATTATGTGGTAAGACTGTGTTTTACTATGTAACAAATTGCCAAACTGTCTTCCAAAGTGACTGTACTGTTCATATTCTACCCAAAATAAATGAGAGTTCCTATTACGCTGCATCCTTGCCAGTGATCATTATTATCAAGTTTCAGAGATAAACCATCCCAATAGGTATGTCTCAGCATTTCATTGTTGTTTTAATGTGCATTTCTCTAATGACAAATTATATTGAGCATTTTTTGTGTGTGTCCTTGTTTTTCCTCTGTATATCTTCTTTGGTAAAGCATCTATTCAGATACTTGGTTGGGTTGTGTGGCTTCTTATTGTTGACGTTAAAGATTATTTACATATTTGTATACAAGTCTTTCTTCAGAAAGACTATTTTGTCACTAATTTTGTCACTATTTTCTCGTAGATTATGGCTTATCTTCTCATTCTCACAGCAGTTGCTTTCACAAATGTGAATTTTAAAATTTAATAAAGTCAAAATTATCCATTTTTATTTTATAAATGGTGATTTTGTGTTGTATCTAACAATCCATCACTAAACTGAAAGTCAACTACACTTTGTTATGTTTTCTTCTAAAAAAAGTATAGTTTTAACATTTACATCTGTGATCTATTTCCAGTTAATGTTTGTGTGATATGCAAGGGCTGCGTCTAAGTTCATTTACTTTTTAAATTTTTGTTTATGCATTTGGATTCCAATAGTTCCAGCACCATTTGATTAAGAGACCATCTTTTCTCCATTGAATTGCCTTTGCATCTTTGCCAATTATTTGAATCTGTTTGGGTCAATTTGTTGAGTTCCTTTGATTTAAAGGTGTATTGTTTCACTATTGCCACTGTGTCTTGATTATCATAGCTTAATAGTATGCCTTGAAGTTGAGGTGTAAGTTGCCAACTTTGTTCTTCTTTCTCAAAATTGTAGTTGTTATTCCAGCTCATTTGCCTTTCCATATTAATTTAAGAATCAATTTGTTGATATCTACAAAATATCTTTCAGGAAGTTTGATTGGGATTGCATACATTCTGTAGGTCAATTTGGGAAGAATCAACATCTTAATATTGAGTCTTCCAGTTTATGTACAAGGAATGGTATGATTTGGCTGTGTCTCTACCCAAATCTCATATTGAATTGTAGCTCCCACAATCCCAATGTGTCCTGGGAGGGACCCATTGAGAGGTAATTGAATCATGTGGGCAGGTTTTTCCCATGCTGTTCTCATGATAGTGAATAAGTCTCATAAGATCTGATGGTTTCATATAGGGCAGTTCCTCTGCACACACTCTCTTGCCGGCCACCATGTAAGACGTGCCTTTGCTCCTCCTTTGTCTTCTGCCATGATTGTGAGGCCTCCCCAGCCATGTGAAACTGTGAGTCCATTAAGCCCTTTTTCCTTTACAAATTATCCAGTGTTGGGTATTTCTTCATAACATTATGTAAATGGACTAATTCATCTAAAAACAGATTTTTGCACATATGTTGATATATTTGTACCTAGACACCTTACTTTGGTGCTATTGTAAATGATACACAGTTTAAATTTCAAATTTCAATTGTTCAATGCTTGTATATAGGAAAGCAGTGCAGTTTTGTATAGTGTTCTTTTATGTTATACTCACTTATCAATTCAAGAGGTATTTATGTAGATTCTTTGTAGCTATCTATATAGACAATGTTGTCATTGTCAAATAAAGATAGTTTTGTTTCTTTCAAATCTCTAATTTTTTAAGTTATTCTGGGGCTTCCAGTATGATATGGAACAACAGTTGTTAGAGAAGATATCTTTCCCTACTCTCCAGTCTTCGAAGGAAAGCATCCAGTCTCTCACCACTAAATATGTTACTTGTAGAGCTTTTTGTTCTTGATGAAGTTGAGAAACTACCCCTCTATTCCTAGGTTGCTAAATGATATTTCCTGTATGGGTATGAGATTGTTTCGAGTGGTTTCCTCATGTCAGTTAATATAATCGTATAACTTTAACTTTTCTTCTTTAGCCTGTCAATAGACGAAGAACATTAATTTCTGAAAATGGAACTAGCCTTACATACCTAAATAAATGTTTCTTGGTTGTGATGTAAATTTTTATGCATTGTTGGACTCAATACACAAAAATTTTAGTAGATAATTTTGCATCTATATTCATGGTAGTTATTGGTCTATAATTTTATTCTTTTTTCTTGTAAAGTCTTTGTCTTGATTTTAGTGTTAGGGTAATGCTGAGCTTAAAGTATGAGTTAGGAAGAATACCCACTGGTTCTATTGTATGGGACAAATTGTGAAAAACAGTGTCTGTTTTTTTTCCCTTAAATGATTGGTACAGTTCAAGAGCGCAACCATCTGGGCCTGATGGACTTTTTTCTTTAGTTTTTAAATCATTTATTTATAGTGTAAATATTAGCCTAATTAGGTTATCAATTTCTCTTTGTGTGAATTTTGATATTTTATGTGTTTCAATAAATTGGTTCATTTCATTTAAGTTTCACTAAGTTATCAAATATGTGGGTATAGAAATGTTCATAGCCTTGTCTTTTGTTTTCTTTGTTTGAGACAGGGTCTTGCTCTGTCACCCAGGCTTGAGTGTGCTGTTGGATCACCACAACCTCAATCTCCCAGGCTCAATCGATCCTCCCACCTCACCCTCCTGAGTAACTGGGACTACAGGCACGGGCCACCATTCCAGCTAATTTTTGTATTTTTTGTAGAGATAAGATCCCCCTATGTTGCCCAGGGTAGTCGTGAACTCCCAGGCTCAAACGATCAGCCTCTCAAAGTGCTGGGATTACAGGCCTGAGCCACCATGCCTGGCCAGTATTTTCTTATCCATTTTATGTTTTTATTATCCATGAGATCAGTGTGGATGGCTCATCTACTGTTGGTTATTGTGTTTTCTTTCTTTTATTCACTATCAGCTAGAGTTTTATTAATTGTTTTATCTTTGCAGTGAACTAAATTTTGTTGATGTTCTTTACTGTTTTCTTAATTTCAATTTCATTGATTTCTGCTCTAATTTTTATTTCCTCCATTTTGATTGCTTTTGACTTAATTTGTTCTTTTTTTCTCTCATTTCTTAAAGTCAAAATGTAACTTATTGATTTAAGATCTTTCTTATTATCTTCTTAATATATACATTATATATATTTCCCTCTGAATACTGTTTTCACTGAATCCCACAGATTTTGATAAGTTGAATTTTCATTCATTGAGTTCAAGATAATTTTTCCTTTTCTTGAAATTTCTTATTTGACTTACAGGTTATTCAGAAGTGTATTCTCAAATTTCCAAATATTCAATGATTTTCCAGCTACCTTTCTGTTATTCATTTCTTTTTTAATTCCAATGAGGTCTAAGAATATATTTTGTATGATTTGTTGTCTCTTAAATTTTTAAAGATATGCCTATGACCCAGAATATGGTTTATGCAACTGTTCCATGTGAGTCTGTAAAGAGTAGATGTTCTGCTGTTGCTAAAAAAAGTGTTCTGTAAGTGATAAATTTGATATATTCTGATACCTACATTATATGATAAGCTGTAGAGAATTATTTTAAGGCATACTGGGATAAGTAAGTAGCATATACTGTAAGTTGTAGCACAAACACTTGTTTTTTTAAAAAAGAATATGTAATTGATAATCCGAGAGAGTAGGTAAACTGGAATCATATAAAGTGCTTACTGAAGCCAAGGAAAGTGAGAAAAAAGTTAGGAGGAAGAAACAAGGAGCACATGGAATGAATAGAAAGCAGTTACAAACATGGTAGATATTAACCCAACTATATCAAATTCATTCCAAGTGTATGTTATAACATTGCACTCATTGATTTCACTTATCCATGTGGGTATAAACATAAAATACAATGCTATTATTATTGTTTTGAACAAAAAGTTGTCTTTTAAATCAGTTAAGAAAATTGAAAATAAGACTACTTCCTTATTCCTTCTTCAGTGTTCTTCCTTTCTTTACATAGATATGGATTTCTGACCTATACCATTTTTCTTTGGCCTGAAGAAATTTTTAAAAATTTCTTCCAGGAAAGGTCTGCCAGAGATAGAGTTGTTTGTATTTGTCTAAGAATATATAATTTACTTCACTTTTGGAGAAAATTGTTGCTGAATATAGAATTTTAGTTGATTTGTTTTCTAACTCTTGAGATATTTCAGGCCATTCTCTTCTTGCTTGCATGGT
Organism: Colobus angolensis palliatus; assembly: GCF_000951035.1. Classification (NCBI taxonomy): domain Eukaryota; kingdom Metazoa; phylum Chordata; class Mammalia; order Primates; family Cercopithecidae; genus Colobus; species Colobus angolensis. The sequence continues at coordinate 5,294,269 of NW_012116599.1, read as the reverse complement.
TTCAGATAAAAATTCACTATAGTTCTTGTCCTTGTAGTTAAAGTGTTTATTCCTTCCGGATTCTTTAAAGAATTTCTCCTTGACTTTGACTGATTGTAGTTGAAATATGATATACTTAGATTGTTTTTGTTGGTTTGTCTCTTTTTTGGTATTTATAATTTTGGTATTCTGTGAACTTTCTGAATATATAGTTTGGTGTTTGTCATTAATTTTGCAAATTTCTTAACCATGATTGCTTTGTCTCTTCATATTGCATTTTCTTTTATTTTGTGGCATGACTTTTAGTTTTCTTGTTGAAACCTGAACATACTCTTTGGATTACAGGGACCGAAGTAAACTTACATTTATTGTGAGGATATTTGTTACTTTGGCTAGACGTTAGGTTGCATTTATGTGTTGTTGTAGTTACATATACATAAGGTTCCAGATTTTTTAGTGTCATTGTTTTTGTTTCCTCCTTTAAGTTTGGGTTTTCTCAAATACTTCTCCTTGGAGAGAGTCAGTATATTCCAGGTCTTTCAGCTGCAATTTGTTTTTATTATAGTTGAGCTGTGTTACATGGTGGTAAAGTGCAGGTGAGGAGAAGCTTTTAAAATGCTATAATTAAATCTTCAAACTTGTAGTTGGCATCTTTCTCAGACCTATGACCTTCAGAAGTGTTTCCTCACTGTTATAGTGTTGTTCTCTGTGCCCTTAATTCTTCCCTGGCTGCTACATTATTGATCTATTTTTTTTTGAGACAGTTTCACTCCTGTCACCCAGGCTGGAGTACAATGGTCAAACTCGGCTCACTGTAATCTCTGCCTCCTAGGCTGAAGCAATTATCCTGCCTCAGCCTTCCGAGTAGCTGGGACCACAGATGCATGCCATCACACTCAGCTAAATTTTGTATTTTTTGTAGAGACATTGTTTTGCCATATTGCCCAGGCTGGTCTTGAACTTCTGAGCTCAAGAGATCTGCCTGCCTCAGCCTCCCAATGTGCTGAGATTATAGGCATGAGCCACCACACCTGGCCTATTGATCTATTTTACTGAAACTCTGACCCCTGGTAACTGTATTTTTTCCCTCATTATATATAATAAGACACACTAGGACATATCATAGTCAAACTTATAAAAAATAAAGACAAAAAAATCTTCAAAGCATCCAGAGAAAAATAATATGTGATTTATAGTGGAAATAAAATGGAAAGTTAGTTTCCAACTAGAAACCATGAAGTCCAGAAAGAAGCAGGGTATAATTTTTCAAGCGCTGAAAGAAAATAAGAAAATAACTGTCAACTCAGAATTCTATATCTAGGAAAACAACATTTATGAATGAAGAGAAAGCGAGACATTCTTAGATGATTAAAAAAAGGGAATTTTTTACTAGCAGACCTTCTCTTTTAAAATATGGCAAAATGAAGTTATCTAAACAAAAATGAAATAATAAAAGACAGAATTTTAGAATATTTTGAAGGAAGAATTAGTGAAAAGAGGAAAAATACGGTAACACAATAGATTTTTCTTTCTTCTTGAGCTTTCTAAATTACATTTAGAGTGAAGCAAAAAATTATAATACTGTGTAATGTGATCCTCAGTGTTTATACAGTATTTAAGACAATTATATTGAAAATGGGAGGGAGTAATGATCTCTGCACTTTACTGAAATTATTAAAATATTGGTTGACTAAATAAATCAAGATGGAAGTCTAAATAAATATTCATCTAACTCAAAGGAAAGCAAGAAAACAAAAAACATAAATAAGAGAATGAACAGAAATAAAAAATAAATCACCACATTTGAGCCTTAACACAAAAATAATTATATTAAATATAAAAGGACTAAATACATCAATTAAAAGACAGAGATTGAGATTGCAGTTGGCTTTAAAAAATGACCCAACTATATGCTATCTACTAGAAATGCACTTTAAATATAGTGATATAAGTAAGTAGAAAATAAAAGGATGGAAAAAGTTATATAATACAAACATTAATCAAAAGAAAGCAGAAGTGACTACATTAACTTCAAATAAAGCATATTTTAAAATAAATATAATTATCAGAGACAGAGAACATGTTACACAATTTTAAAGGATGATTCCAAAAAAGAAGACACAAAGATACAAAATATGTATACACAAAGCAACGGGTTTGCAAAATATGTGAAGTAAAACTTATTGAACTGAAAGGAAAAATAGACAAGTCCACAATTACAACTGGAAACTTAAACACTATCCTCTTAAATGTTGATAGAACAATTAGAAAATCAGCAAGAATATAAATAAACTTAAAATACCTCAACTAAAAGATCTAATTGACATTTATAGGACATTCTATGAAACTATAGCCAAATACACTTTTTAAAGTATCTATAGAATATATACTTAGGTGGAACACATTATTTGCCCTAAAACAAACCTGAACAAACTGAAAATAACTGAAATTATACAGAGTATGTTATCTGACTACAATTAATTGAAAATAACAGAAATATAAAAGAAAAATATCCAAAGACTTAAAAACTTAATAACATACTTGTAAGTAACCCATGGGTTAAAGAGATAGTCTCAAGGGAAACTTTAAAAACTAGAAAAAAACCAAAAACTTAAAGAAAATAAAAATATGGCTTATCAAAATTTGTGGGACACAGCTAAGAAAGTATTGAGAGGAAAATAAATAGCATTAATTGCATACATTAGCACACAGAGAAAATCTTAACCATTTAAGTACTAACCTAAGGAACCTAGAAAAAGAAGAGCAAAAATTAGCACAAAGGGGAAATTACAAAACATAAAAACAGAAATAATGAAATTAAAAACAAAAAATAGAGAAAAACTAATGAAACAAAAAGCAGGTTCTTTGAAAAAGACCAATAAAATTGATCAAATTCTAACAAAGACTGACAAGAAAAGAAAGAATACTCTAATTACCAGTATCCTAAATAAAACAAGATATCTCTACAGTTCTCTAAGACATCAAAATGATAATAGAAAAATGATTAGAGCAACTTTATATACATAAATTTGCCAACTTAGGTGAAATAGAAAAAAGTATCAAAATACAAATTAATACATCTTACCAGATATGAAGTAATTTGAATAGACCTATACCTATAAAGGAAATTAATATTTTATTTTATTTTATTTTATTTTATTTTGAAACAAAGTCTAGCTCTGTAGCTCAGGCTGGAGTTCAGTGGCACGATCTTTGTCACCACAACCTCTGCCTCCTGGGTTCAAGCAATTCTCCTGCTTCAGACTCCAGAGTAGCTGGGATTACAGGCATGCGCCACAGCACCTGGCTAATTTTTTGTATTTTTAGTAGAGATGGGCTATCACCATGTTGGCCAGGCTGGTCTTGAACTCCCAACCTCAGGTAAGCTGCCCACCTGGGTCTCCCAAAGTGCTAGGATTGCAGACATGAGCCACAATGCCCAACGTAATTTTAAATATCCTGAAAAAAATTTCCAAGCCCAGATGGTACCTCTGGAGAATTTTACCAAATAATTAAATAAAAATTAAGACAAATTTCATATAGTCTCTTTCAAAAAACAAAAGAGGAGGGAATGCTTCCTGACTTATTATAATAGCTAATGTTACCTTATTACCAAAACCAGACAGCACACACACAAAAGGAAAACTACTGAACAATATCTTTCCTGAATATACATCCAAAAATTTTAACACATTATAAAATATGGTTCAGCAATGTCTGACCAAGTGCGAGTTGTAGCAGAAGTAAAGGCTAGTATAGTAGTTGGAAATTAGTGTGATCCAAAATATAAGCAAACTAAAAGGAAAAAAAAATCATAACATAATATCAATTGATGCAAGGAAATATTGACAAAACTCAACACTCATTCATAATGAAAATCTCAGGAAACTAGAAATAGAGAACTTCTTCAACTTCGTAAAAAATATCTACAGAAAAAAATTAGAGTCAGGAAGTTAGAATGTTTTCTGTCACCACTACTATTCAATACAATACTAGAAATTCTAGCCAGCACAATAAGATTTTAAAGAATAGAAAGCACATAGACAGAAAAGGAATTTTTTAAAAAGAAGACCGTCTACATATAGGCAGATGCCATAATAGTCTATGCAGAAAATCCCAAGGAATCTACAAAAATCTTCTAGGACTCAGTGAGTTCAGCAAGTTCCCAAGAAAAAAGATAAACATACAAACATCAACTGTATTTTCGTATCCTAGCAATTAACACGTGGAAACCAAAATTTAAAATTCAGTACTATTTACAATAGCTTGAAAAGAAAATGCTTTGGTATAAGTCTAATAAATATGCATAGGACTTCTATGCTGAGAATGAGAAAATATTAATGAAAAAATCAAATATATGAGAGATATTCCGTTTCCACGGATATTAGTAAAGATGTGACTTCTCAAATTGATATACAGGTTTAATGTAATTCCTATCAAGTCTCAGAAGATTTTTTTTTTTGCAAATGAGACTATTCTAAATTTTATCTGAGAAGGTAAACTAACTAGAATAGCTAAAATAATTCTGAAAAAAAAATGAAGGGAGAGGAATCATCCTAACTGAATTTAAGATTTATTATACAGCTACGGTTATCATATGGCTACAGTTATATGACTCTTATGACATGGCTGTGTGGTGTTTGTGGAAGAATATCCATATAGATCAATAGAACAGAATACTGAATCCAGAAATAGATTTATATAAATATGCCTAATTAATATTTGACAAAGGAGCAAAGCAATTCAACAGCGACTGGATTGCTTTCCCAATAAATGATACTGGAGAAATTGCGCATGTATAGACAGAAAAAGTACACTTTATACGAAACCTAAACTTCATGCTTTATACAAAAATTAACTCAAGGGTAATCCCAGCATTTTGGGAGGCCAAGGCGGGCGGATCACAAGGTCAGGAGATCTAGACCATCTTGGCTAACACGGTGAAACCCCGTCTCTACTAAAAATACAAAAAAATTAACCGGGTGTGGTGGCGGGCGCCTGTAGTCCCAGTTACTCGGGAGGCTGAGGCAGGAGAATGGCATGAACCTGGGAGGTGGAGCTTGTAGTGATCAGAGATCGCGCCACTGCACTCCAGCGTGGCATAGAGTGAGACTCCGTCTCAAAAAAGAAAACAAACAAACAAAAAAACCTCAAAATGTATTATGGAGCTAAATGTAAAGCCTAAAACTATGGTACTACAGTGTGAAGAGTTTTTAGATGTGAGACTGAGGGCACGTTCTATAAAAAAATTACTGAAATGTGTCATAATTAAACATTTTTACTCTGTGAAAGATACTGTTAGAAAAATTAAAGGATAAGCTGCAAGAGGTAAAAAATAAATTGCCAATCACATAGCTGGCAAAAGACTCACATCTAAAATATATAAAGAACTCCTGAAACTCAATAGTTAATGAAAAAAAAGTCAGTCCAATTAGAAAATGAGTAAAAGACATGATGACAAAAATAAGCCTAAAAACAGGTATTTAACATCATTAGCTGTTAGGAAGATGAAATATCACTGCTCTCCTATTAAAACAGTATGCAGTTGACCCTTGAACAAAAGGTTTGAACTGTGCGGGTACACTTCTGCATAATTTTTTTTCAATAAAAGTTAGAGTAAGTATGTCTGCTTCTCCTGCCTCTCCTTCCATCTCCTCCACCTCTGCCACGGCTGAGACAGCAAGGTCAACCCATCCTCTTCCTCCTCTTCCTCAGACTACTCAACGTGAAGACAGTGAGCATGAAGACCTTTAGGGTGGTCCACTTCCACTTACTGAATGCTGAATATATTTCTTCTTTCTTAAAATTTTATTGATAACATTTCCTTTCCCTAGCTTACTTTACTGTAAGAATACAGTACATAATACATATAGCATAGGAAATATGTATTAATTTATTGTTATTGGAAAGACTTCTGGTCAACATTAGGCCATTATTAGTTAAGTTTTTGAGGAGTCAAAAGTTATACATGGATTTTTGACTATGCGGAAGGTCAGCGCTCCTTGCCCCCATGTTTTTCAAGGGTCAAATGTATAAACACACACACGCACATGCACACACACACACGCATGCACGACCAAATACCAAATATTGGTGATGGTGTTGAAAAACTGGATCTATATCCATTGTTAGCGGGAATGTAAAATGGTACAACCACTCTAAAAATATTTTGGAAATTTCTTTGGAAAACACTAAAACTACAATTATCATAAACTCAGCAATTACATATCTAGACATTTATCCCATGAAAACAAGAACTTAGATTCACACCATGAACCTGTACACTATTTTTTGAAACAGCTTCATTTGTAATAGCAAAAACTTGAAATGACCAAAATGTTTCTCACTAGGTGAATGTTTAAAAGGTGGGTCAGCTATGCCATGAACTTTATTCAGCAATTTTAAAATAACAGAATACTGACAGATATAACAATTTGGATGGATCTCAAGGATATTCTCCTGAGTGAAAAAGGTCAATCCCAGAGTCACATACTTTATAATGTAATTTCATTTATATAAGATTCTCAAAATTACAAAACTATACATGTGAGAAGCACATTAGTGGTTTGCCAAGGGTTAGCAATGAAGAAGGGTGGAAGAATGTATGTAGTTTTAAGGGGTAGCACAAGAAAGGTCTAATAGTGATGGAATAGTTCTGTATCTTCATTGGAGTGATTCCATAAATAGGCACATTTGATAAAATTTTTTAGTTTCTGCACACACATTTTACCAAGGTCAATATTCTGGTTTTCATCTTGTACTATTATTATTTAAGATTTAACATTTGACGGAAGACACTGGACAAGAGAACATGGAATATCTCTGTATGTACTATCTTTGCAACTTTTGTATATCTATGACGATAAAATAAAAAATTTAAAAGTTATAAAATATTTTCCTATGACTTGAACTTTCAAAAGGTACTTATTAATTCAACAAATGTTATTAAATGCTTCTTTTGGCAGTTATTACTCTAAATGACAGGAATTTATCCATAAATAAAACAAAGCTTCCATTTCCTTCAAGTCTGTATTTTACTTGGGGGACACATAAAATTGGTAAATAAGCCTATATGTGATATATTTTGTGATTAAAGTTGCTATAAAAAACTAAAACAGAGTGAGGGGATAGAGAATGCTGGGCCAATGTGATAAAGTATAACTGATCTGAGCCCTGAAGGAGGGACAGGCACACCTCATTTTATTGTGCTTCACTTTATTGCATTTCACAGATATTGCGTGTTTTACATGTTGAAGGTTTGTGGCAACCCTGCGTACGGTGAGTTTATTGGTGCCTCTTTCCAATAGCGTGTGCTCACTTCATGTTTCTGTGTCCTGTTTGGGTAATTCTCACACTGCTTCAAGCTTTTTCATTAGGATGGTACCTTTTACGATAATTTGTGATCAGTGATCTTTGATGTTTCTGTTGCAGTGGTGGTGGGGCACCACAAACCGCATCCATGGCAAATGTAATCAATAAATATTTTGTACATTATGACTGTCCCACTGATTGTCTGTTCCCCCATTTTTCTCCCTCACCTTGGGCCCCCCTGTTCTGCGAAATACAACAATATTGAAATTAGGCCAGTTAATAACCCTACAATGGTCTCTTAAGTATTCAAGTGTAAGGAAGAGTCCCATACCTCTTACTTTAAATCAAAAGCTAAAAATGATTAAGCTAAGTGAGCAAGGCATGTCAAAAGCTGAAATAGGCTGAATCTCAGCCTTCTTGCAACAGCAAAGTCATGAATGCAAAGGAAAAAATCTTGAAGAAAATTAAAAATGCTACCCCAGTGAACACACAAATAATAAGAAAGCAAAATACCCTCATTGTTGATATGAAGAAAGTTCTAGTGGTCTGGATAGAAGGTCAAACCAGACACAATAACACCATAAGCCAGTCTAATCCAAAGCAAGGCCCTATCTCTCTGCAGTCCTATGAAGGCTGAGAGAAATGAGGAAGCTGCAGAAGAAAAATTTTAAAGCTGCGAAGTTTAAACCTACAAACGTTGGTTCATGAGATTGAAGGAAAGAAGCCATCTTCATTAACATGAAAGTGCAAGATGAAGCAGCAAATGTTGATATAGAAGCTACAGTAAGTTATCCAGATGGTCTAGCTAAGACAGTTTGTGAAGGTGGCTGTGCTAAATAACAGATTTTCAGTGTAGACAAAACAGCTTTCTATTGGAAGAAGATGCCATCTAGAAATTTCACGGAGAGAAGAAGTCAATGTCCAGTTTCAAAGCTTCAAAGGGCAGGTTTACTCTCTTTTTAAGGGATAATACAGCTGATGATTCCTAAGTTGAAGCCAATGCCCATTTATCATTCCCAAACTCCTGGGGTCCACAAGAATTTTGCCAAATCAACTCTGTCTGTGCTCTATAAATGGAATAACAAAGACTAGATGATTGCATATCTGTTGACATCATGGTATATTGAATATTTTAAGCCCTTCGTTGGAGCCTACTGCTCAGAAAAAAGGATTCTTTACAAAATATTAGTGCTCGTTGACAATGCACCTCATCTCCCAGGAGTTCTGATGGAAATGTACAAGGAGATTAGTGTTGTTTTCATGTCTTCTAACACAACATCCATTCTGAAGCCCATGGATCAAAGAGTAATTTCAACTTTCAAGTCTTATGCAAAAAATACATTCTGTAAGGCTATAGCTGCCATAGACAGTGATTCCTCTGATGGGTCTTTGTAAAGGAAACTGAATGGGAAAGATTCACCATTCTCAGTGCCATTAAGAACAATTATCATTCATGGGAAGAGGTCAAAACATCAACATTAACAGGAGTTTTGGAGAAGTTGATTTCAACACTCATGAATGACTTTGAGGGGCTCAAGACTTGAGGGGAGGAAGTAACTGAAAATGTGGTGGAAGTAGCAAGAGGAGCAGAATGAGAATGGAGCCTGAAGACGTAACTGAATGGCTGCAGCCTCATGATGAAATGTTAGTGGATGAGGAGTTGTTTTTTATGGATAAGCAATAAAAGTCATTTCTTAAGATGGAAGCTATTTCTGGTGATGATGTTGTGGACAATGTTGAAATGACAACAGGCAATGTAGACTATTACATAAACTTAGTTGATAAGGCAATGGCAGGGTTTGAGAGGATTGACTCCAATTTTGAAAGGTGGTGTTCTGTGCATAAAATGTTATCAAATGGCAGCACATGCTACTGGGAAAACTTCTATGTATAGAAGAGTCAATAAATGCAGCCAACTTCATTGTTGTCTTATTTTAAGACATTGCTTCTCCGTCACTTAGCAACTACCACCCTGATCAGTAGGCAGCCATCAACATCTGGCAAGACTGTCCACCAGCAAAATGTTTACAACTTTCAAAAGGCTCAGATTATCATTAGCACTTTTTAGCAATATAGTATTAAGTACACACCTTAATTAAGGTGTATGCATGGTTTCTTTAGACATAATGCTAATGCATAGTTAATAGACAATAGTACAGTGTAAATATAATTTTTATATTCACTGGAAAGCCAAAAATGTTTGCGACTCACTTTATTGCCATATTTTCTTTACTGAGATGGCCTGGAACCACACCCACAGTATCTGTGAGAGTAGATGTGGAAAACTGAGATACAGCCTGTAGTATTGTTAAATCCTGAGCACCACTGATCTCACATTATTGAGCAGAAGTAAGGCTGGAACACGTTCTCCAGTTCCAATTACAACCTCCTTGAACAGATTTTAAAAAAAATTTTAATGTATAAATAAATACATACATTTTATTTGTTTTTAACATGTTGATGACCTTTAGTGGATATATATAATTTTTATAATAAAATAAGTGTATGTGCCGAGAACATGGCTTACATGTGGCTCAACAAATAACCTGATGATGACAAAACAATTACGGTAATGATCCATCTCGAAAGGTGAACCCTTAAAGATTACCATCAGAGGCAGCTTCAGCTTTGAAGCCTGCTTCACCATCACGCTATCAGTACATTTAGGAGGACATGGTAATGTGCTAGGGGCATCTCAACAACAGAGTAAACATTACATGTCTCCTAGAGCATGAAAATTGCCCAAAGTCCTATCAAAATAGCAGTATCTATCACAGAGATAAAAACCAAACATGAGTCTTTCATAGAGCTGAATACAAGTATCTGTTAATTTTTTAAATAGACTACAAGGTCTAGAGATTTTTTTTGCACTTACAAAAAATCTGCTTAGATGCTACCCCCTCAAAGATCTGATGAAAATATACCTTTCGAGTTCTTCCACAGCTGGGAATATTTATGTTTGAACAAGACTTCCTTACGAAGTTTAAAGCTTGAAAGCTCAGAGGGAACAAGAAGTTGGATCTTGCCCAAGACACAGGTAGCATAAATTAATAGCTCCTCTTTTAAGGTCTTCAATTTTGAGAAAAATTAGCTCCACTCTTCCATGCCCCACCTGCCACATCCTTGTGTTGTTTAGATCAATATTTAAACTGTCAGGGCAGAGAGTTTGCTGAGCCAAACTGTTCACAGGCCCACTGTTTAGTGGGGCTCTTGGACACCTTTACTGGTAGTTTGGGAAAGGCATCATTTGCACCTCTGAATAAATGTCAGACTTCTTTTAACTACATCAAGTCACTTCGCATTGCCTTCTTTCTTCTACTAGCTCCATAGTTCAGTCAGTTTAGACTTACTGAATCGAGTCCATTATTCAAACAGGATTGTTTTGTGTCTTTAGTCTTTTGTACATTTAGTTTTTTCACATATTTAGTTACTGAAAACCTACAAGGATGTAACCTACTGCCACATAAAATTGAAGTTTTTTGAAAAAATTTTTAGTCAAGTCATTTAACATGTTATATGCAAACTCAGTATGATCTCATGAAGCACGGACTTTTACATTCAGAGTACAGCATATTAATGACATAAACATATAATAAGCTAAACTATTCACACATAGACAATATTTAATAGATGTGCTTTATAGTCCATCATATGCTAGAGATGAAATTTCTTCATGCCTTACTTTCTTCAGCAGTAAAGTAGAATATATACTGTACTTTGGTACAGACTGTCTAGCTACTTAGCAAATATACCCATTCCTTTTCGGTGCAGAGCTAGGTAACACTTTTCCAGCCTCCTGTGCAATAAGATAAGGCTGTGTTTCTGAGGTCTATAATGTATGCCACTTCCAAGCCTGGCCAATGAAATTATCCCATTTGATTTTCTACTATTTCTTCCTTCATCCATTTGGTGGATTGTATTGCCTACAAAGATCACTGGAATCCACATAATTTGTATATGGCTGTGCCTCCTTCAGCCTGAGCCACCCAAAAGACTGTATAGAAAAGACACCTTGCTCTGCTCCCAAGTACATAACTGTGCTTTACATGAGTGAGAAAACAATATCTTTGTTTAAGGTACTCAAATGATGGGGTTTCCCTGTTACAGCAGTCAACTTCCTTTTAGCTAATGCAAATGCACACTACATAGGGTTGTTGCAAAATTTAATTGAGATAGGGCTCACAAAGAGCTTCATAGAGTTCCCAACACATACTGAGACCTGCAATAAATGTTACTGCTACGGTTAGATAATCCATATTTCGCTGAACAGGAAGAAGGCAAACCATATCCAATTATTTCCCAAAAGATTATTAGGATTTATTTATCTGAATACATTTTTACCTAATTTGTTTTAAATTTGCTATTTTAGGTCAGTGCTTAAGTTTACAGTTACCAAGAGTTAAAAAGTCAAAGTATGAAGCTGAACCAGAATCACCTTTAAGAAAAAAAAAAAAAAAATGGCTAAGCATCATAGTTCATTCCAAAAATTTCTTCCAAAGGCTCTTTGAGGTCTATAATTTTTTTTCTTTATTTGTATCCAAATAAAACTCCATATAGAGATTCATAATGTTAACTATTAAAGGAAATTGGTGCGAAAATAAATCATGAATAAGTCATCCTGGACTTTTATTTTTTTAACTCATGCCATGGGGTTACGTGCCATGGCCCATGCCTGTAATCTCAGCACTTTGGAAGGTTGAGGTGGGTGGACCACTTGAGCTCAGGAGTTCGAGACCAGCCTGAGAAACATGGTGAAACTACATCTATACAAAAAATACGAAAATTATCTGGGTGTGGTCGTGTGCACCTGTAGTCCCACCTACTTAGGAGGCTGAGGTGGGAGGATGGCTTGAAACCGGGAAGTAGAAGTTGCAGTGAGGTGAGTTTGTGCCACTGCATTCCAGCCTGGGAGACACAGCCAGACCCTGTCTCAAGAAATAAAATTAAAAAAAAAAAAATTGAAAACTCATTTCATGAGTATTGAATTTAAAAAGAAAAAACAAAAATGAAACATCTTTCAAATCATCAACTTCAATACTTTCATGAGTTTACTGCTTCCTAAGAAAATCTACAAGTCAAAATTCTTTATTAAGTAGTCATCAACAATTCCAGGCTATTTGCCTAGATTTTGAGAAAATATTTTACTGCCTTTATTCGTCATCATCTAATGACAGAGAGTTGGAGAGAAAAGTACCTGGTCAGATGTCAGCTTAAGTTGCATAATTCATTTTCCATACATGAACAAGGAATTAAATTCCAAAGTGGCATGTTCACTATTCCATAGTGAACAGATCCAAATTCCTAATGATACTTCCATGTCTGAGAAATACAAGTATAATTTTTCTAAAAGGAAGATGGTACTTGACGTAATTCTATTTGGTAAGATACAGAATTTGGCATAAAAACATGATCTCGATTGTGTCTCACGCACGTGGATTTGGCTGCTTGATAACCCTAAGACCTTGTAGGTGGTCCCATAGCATGGGCTTTAATATTGTTTAATTAGAGCGATGTGTGGCCATAACCGTGATCTTGGAACAACTTATATTACAAAAATGTATACATAATGCAATGAAAATTATGTTTTTCATAGTTTTCTATGCTTACACAATTCCTTGTACAAACATAATTAGGATGACCATCACATTGTATTCTGTCTGAGCCTGTAAACATTTTGAGAACAGGCTTGTGTTTTACTGGTCCATCTGTGACCAGCAAGTGTTCAAAACTTGGAACAAAATCTTTGTCTAACTCATGTTTATTTATTGAATGAGAGAAAGACATTTATCTGAATAATCCATTTTGTAGAAACTCCTTTGATTGCAGAGATTGACTGTGAAGCTCTTTATGAAAAATGATACATATTTTTGTTTGTTGGAAATAGTTAAATAGTATCTGGGACCAAACTAGAACTGGAAATGAAAGGCTTTGCCTGGCAAGGTTCTGTTTGATTCTTTATACTGTCTTTTTGCCTAAAATTAAAATAACTGTTTAAAAGATAAAAAGATACTAACCTGATCCTATTAATTTATAATAAGTTGCTGATACTATAAATCTAGTGACTTTGATACAAGCAATAGATCCTCCAAATCCTAACATGTACCTTAATCCAGATTATATATTTAAAAAAGACTTTTTTATATCTTTTAGTAAATTTACAGTGCTTTAAACAAAATAAAGTTATAACTTTAATGTACTTTATGAAGTTCACCTAGAGCATTATTATAATGTTTCTAAGGACACTGTGTTCTTTGCAAGGTCACAATGACATGAACAAAGCAGCATGAATGACTAATAGAGAAATCTGTAGTGCCTCTGCACAGATTTTTCAATGTGAACTGCTGGATTTAACATCGGAATTCAAAACAAAATCTGTTTCTGATTAGATAGAATTAAAAAGTTTGTTTTGTGTCAGGTACAAACCATGACCCCAATACCCACCCCTGCTCTGCTTTCTTGGAATTAGTGAAATTCAAGCTTTTGTGTTTATAAAGATGACAGTAAAAAATCAAGTCACTTGTGTCACAATTTTCTGGATAATTAAACAAGCAAGCAAGCAAAGCTAGGAAATGAAGCAAAAATCATCGAAATGCCTCTTTTAACCATTTGATTATATTTGCTCTAAAGAAAATGGTATTTTAAAAGTTAGCCTTCATTCTGAATACTAATTTGCAGTAGAGTGGTGGGTGACTATTATGTGTATGCTTTTGTATTGGACTAAAAGAGTCAGTTCTCAACTTGCAATTAAAGCAAATGGTAAGGGCTTCCTGATGGAGTAAATTCAGCATTTTAGTGATGGTTGTGGGTTTATCAGCTAGCTCCCAAGTCTGAGCTTAAAAGCTAAAGCGTGTTCTTTCCCATAGAATTTCAGATCTTCATGTCATCAGACAGCATAGAATTCTGAAACCTGGATCCCAAATTTTCATCTTGAGAGTATTAAACTTTATTATTTTTCTGTTTGTTTTTGACATTATTAAAAGTGATGTTACATTTTCACCCTGATATGTATGTAACTGTACAGATGTGGTCAAATCATACATATGATTTTAATGCAGTACTTTAAAATATGTTTTTGCTTATGTCCTGTCTTTTCTTCTCCTTCCTGCCCATGCCCCTCTCATCTGGTCCCCCACAGCCCATGTTAACAACATAGAAAGCAGCCTTTTTTCTTTCTCATGCTCAATAATCATTTCAATTGATTATTTGATTTCAATTGATTCAATTGATATGAAATAATGAATATATATGTATATGTGTTATAAATATTTGTGATTTCTATTTTCCTATAAACATGCATATAAATACACAGCTTTGATCATCCCTTTAAAGAAAAACCGGATAATATGACAGGTCTATTTTATATTTTTCCTTTTCTCACTCACCAGTACTTTGTGGACATATCTCCAAGTTAATTGGCACATAGAGGGATGCCAAGGGCAGGGAAGTGGCAGGGAGGATTTACTCTGGTGGGGGGCAGTGTATTGTCTTGACTTCCTGGCCTCAAGTGATCCTCCCACCTTTGCCTCCTAAAGTGCTGGAATTACAGGCATGAACCACGGGGCCTGGCTGAGAAGTATATTATCAGTAAGATTGTTTAGAATTACCAGCAGCATATCTTGATATAAATAAGCAGAGCGTCTTCTATTTTGTTAAATGTGTTACAGACAGAAAGCCTCCTTATAACCATTATCTGGGAGGACTGGTCTCCCCGCCTGTCCCCGAATCTACTTAGTACACTGAGTGTACACTTAGCTCTCATTCATTATTTTCAATAGCCACATAATATTCCAGGACGTGTATGTTTCATAACTTGTGTTTCTCTCTAATTTGGCATTGAGGTCTTTTTCTTGAAAGTAGCTATAAACTCTAGCCCTGCCCTGACTCCAGAGGATTTGGTCATGAATGTTTACAGAGTGCTTTTCATCGGATATTTCTTTAACCTCGTGGATGGCCTAATGCCTAAGTGTTCAACCTGGGACCAGATGTCCCTTTCATAGAAAACTTGTTTATACTGGCAGACACCCATGTGGTTCTTCTCTGATCTGTGTCCAGTTTACTCCTGCCAAGATAGTCAATGTCTAAGAGAACACTCATCTTGAAAAATGTTAGGTTTGCAGATTGGACACAAACTGCAAGCAACTCAACAAAACAAATACGACAACAGGAGTAGTTTGTTACTTACAGATCCTAGAAAGAAGAGGGCAGCATGCCTCACAGGGCCAAAGTAAAGGGCAGAGCCATTCAGGACATGCACACTCAACCAATGGGTGGGGGAGCCAGAGAGAGATGGACCTATGAACCATGACCTTTACTGGGGTCTGAGGTATTATCCAAGCAGGTTTCCTGCAGGAAGTTCTAAATGGTGAGTTTAGAGGAAGCAGGCACATGTTCAATGGAATCCCATTGACGGTGGCATATCTATATAGTCCATACGGGGTATAGAAACTATGTAGGTTATATATGGCTGTCCCACAGAGAGATGGTCACCAGGAGGCAATTTTACAAAAGCTGGTTGATTATACTGAGGAACTCGGAGGAGGTGGAGAAATGAAAACTGTCAAGGGGAAATAAGCCGTGCTTCTGGTACAAGAAAGTTAAAACTATATTCAAAATGGAAGCCAAGGCAACATAAAATTATAGGAATTCACTTATTGAACTTATTAACTTGCTTTCCTATTGAAGGTCATTCACTTTTCTTTTCTTTTTTGTCACTATAGTATTACTCTAGATACCTGTGTTCCCATGTTCTGGTACTTGTAGCTGTCAAATAAAGTCTCAAGATAAAATTGCTTGTCCAAAGGAATATGTATTTTTAATTCATATCATTAAAATATTTTAAAGATGCTCTATGAAAACTGAAACAATTCAATTCTTACCAGTAATAGGTGTTTTTACTCTTTTTTATTTAAATTACTGCAATGGATATAAAAACCTTATTATATTATAGTTTACATTTCCTTGAATTTTATTGAGCTTCAGCATTTCATTTTTTCATACATCTGTAGTCTCTTGAAGTTTGCTCTTCTGTATTTACACTTTTTGTTTTAGTTTGTCTCTTTTTAGTCAAAAAGTAATAGCTTTTTGAATATTATACATGGAGCTCTCTGCATCAAAAATATTTTTCATCAAAACAAGTGTTTGTATATAGAATTAATTTTGCTATCAGTTAGTCTGTAACGTGACAAAAGCCTGTTTGAACCAGATTTAAAGAGGAATTAAAGGAGAAAAAGAAATAAGCTGAAGTAATTTTTATACAGAATGATTTAAATTATATTAATATATGTCCATTTTTTCAAAAGTATATCTCCTGGGTTCCCAGTCTTGGTTAAGAAGGTTTCTCCCCTTACTAGACAGGAAAATATAGCCTCTCAGATTGTCTTACTATACTTTTACTTGTATTGTTTATTTCTTTATTTTTACCTATCCATTGATAAATAGAGTTTAAGATTGGGGTCTGTCACAGGTTAGAATCCCTAGGAAGCTGACTCTAAGCTGAAGACCACTAGCACAAGCTTTGTCAGGGAGTGCTATTAGGATCATTACCCGCAGGGAGGGAGGAACAAATAGGGTTGGACAGAGAGAAAATTGGATCACCATAATGTCTCATGAAGACCTCAGTCAGATCCATGGAAGCTCTGAAACCAGGATGGCTCTTCAAAGGTCTTACTAAGTATGTCTCACTTGATTTTAATCAACCTAGAGTCATCTCAAAGTCTTCCTCACTCACATGCTTGCTGGTGATGCAGACTGTCAGCTGGGACTTCAGTGGGGACTGGCAGCTGGGACATCTACACATCTCTACTCTATTTTGCCTAAGTTTCCTATAACATAGTGGCTGCATTCCAAGCATGAGTATCCCTTGGGAGAGAGCAGAGGAGCCATGTTCTCTTTTAAACCGTGTCCCAGAAGTCACAAAAGTGTCACTTTAACCACATTCTGTCTGTCAAAGAAACTACAAAATATCCTCTTGATGGGAGAGTGTCAAATAATTGGTAGACGTGCTTTAAAATTACCTCATTTTTTCACTCTTCTTTCTTCTTGGGCTTTAGTTAGGTATTTTTTATTGACCCATCTTCAAGTTCACTGATCCTTTCCTGTATTGTATCCAATCTGCTGTCAAGCCGATTTAATATTCTTTATTTTTTATTTTGTATTTTTCATTTCTACCATTTCTACATTTCCATTTGGCTTTCTCATATTTCTGTGAATATTGTGAATCTTCTCAAGTATATCATTTGACATATTTTACAATAGTTATTTTACAGTTCCTATCATGTAATTCCAACCTCTGGGTTGCCTCTGAATCTTCTTTACTTGACTGTTTCCTTTCTTGACCATGTTTCACATTTTCTTATTAAAAAAAAAATATATGGCATGTTGAAAATTTGTCTCCAGAAAAAGTCACACTTTTTTCCATTCAGGCCAAATGGGCAATTATTGAAGCTGGCTGAAGAACTTGTTATAGCTTTAGTTTGATTCAGTTCATCACCAGATTCAAATGTTTGTGGTCAGTGTCAGGACCTTCTCTCTAGCAAGGCCTGGGGGCTGAGCACTGACAAGCCCCCAGAGATCTCTGTGTGCTTTATAATGAAGAAGCCTGCTTTTTTGGTTGCTGGAGACTTCCCTTTGCTCTCCAATTTCCAACTCTGACATTTTGCTCTAAGCCTTTTGAAGGAACTGCCTTGCAATCCCTGAGTGCTCAGAACTCCTTAGAGATGTTTTCCCCAGTTCTCCTGTGCCATGCTCCTGTTCTTGGTAGGTGAAAGCTGGGATGTCTCAAATTACTTTCTCTCAACTCTCTTTTCCTGCCGTAGTGTCATAACTGAACACGAGTTCTGTTGCTTTCCATTTGCAGAATCCAATTAACAAGAGTGAGGGATGGTAGAAAGAAGGTGACCTTATTGCCAAAGCTAGCAAACGCGAGATGGCTGAATTCCCATCTAAAGTACAAGAGTGAGGTATAGTAGAAAGAAAGTGACCTTATTTTCAAAGCTAGCAAAGGAGAAGTGGCTGAATTCCCATCCAAAGCAACCACTTCAAATTTTTGGGGGGAAGGCAAGAGTTTAGAAAGAGAAAACTTGATATGCAAGGGATGCAAGAATTGTGCCAAATGCAATGCCTGTGTGTTTTGTTCTGGTGGCTATCTTGGGTCTCAGATCACCTGGAGCATGGGCTGGCATCGTCTCAACAGTGGCTGGGTTGTTGACTAGCTGCTTTGGGGTAATCGCTGGAATTTTGCAGCTGGGTCTCTAGGCTTGGTCCGACTGTCTCAGATTACCCCTGGAACTTCTAAGAAGGCACATAATTAGATACTAGCCTACAGTTAGATAAATGTAAAGGGAGTATATGCAGTGAGAAAGGGAGCAATATGGGGTTTAAGGCTAAGTGAAAAGACTTCGATGGTTTGCTTCAAGGTTACATCTTGAAATCCAAGAGAAAGGTGTAGGGGGAAATGCTTTAAAATGCATTTTCAAGTTAAGCTGCTTGGTTACAATCTTAAAGGTAGGCGAGGGACTTGAGTACCCCAGATGGATTTCTCTCACCTCACTTCAACCCTCTTACTCTCCCTTGTACCTGACCTCGTAATGGAAGGGATTATTTCCATTATTGTAAGTTTCCATGTGTGCTTAAAGATTACACTATTCTTGTAGTATAGTTTGAAGTCAGGTAGCGTGACACCTCCAGCTTTGTTCTTTTGACTTAGGATTGTCTTGGCAATGCGGGCTCTTTTTAACCAAAACAGCATGGTACTGGTACCAAAACAGAGCTATAGACCAATGGAACAGAACAGAGTCCTCAGAAATAATACCACACATCTACAGCCGTTTGATCTTTGATAAACCTGAGAGAAACAAGAAATGGGGAAAGGATTCCCTATTTAATAAATGGTGCTGGGAAAATTGGCTAGCCATAAGTAGAAAGCTGAAACTGGATCCTTTCCTTACTCCTTATACGAAGATTAATTCAAGATGGATTAGAGACTTAAATGTTAGACCTAATACCATAAAAACCCTAGAAAAAAATCTAGGTAGTACCATTCAGGACATAGGCATGGGCAAGGACTTCATGTCTAAAACACCAAAAGCAACGGCAGCAAAAGCCAAAATTGACAAATGGGATCTCATTAAACTAAAGAGCTTCTGCACAGCGAAAGAAACTACCATCAGAGTGAACAGGCAACCTACAGAATGGGAGAAAATTTTTGCAATCTACTCGTCTGACAAAGGGCTAATATCCAGAATCTACAAAGAACTCAAACAAATATACAAGAAAAAAACAAACAACCCCATCAAAAAGTGGGGAAAGGATATGAACAGACATTTCTCAAAAGAAGACATTCATACAGCCAACAGACACATGAAAAAATGCTCATCATCACTCGCCATCAGAGAAATGCAAATCAAAACCACAATGAGATACCATCTCACACCTGTTAGAATGGCCATCATTAAAAAATCAGGAAACAACAGGTGTTGGAGAGGATGTGGAGAAATAGGAACACTTTTACACTGTTGGTGGGATTGTAAACTAGTTCAACCATTATGGAAAAGAGTATGGCGATTCCTCAAGGATCTAGAACTAGATGTACCATATGACCCAGCCATCCCACTACTGGGTATATACCCAAAGGATTATAAATTATTCTACTACAAAGACACATGCACACGTATGTTTATTGCGGCACTATTCACAATAGCAAAGACTTGGAATCAACCCAAATGTCCATCTGTGACAGACTGGATTAAGAAAATGTGGCACATATACACCATGGAATACTATGCAGCCATAAAAAAGGATGAGTTTGCGTCCTTTGTAGGGACATGGATGCAGCGGGAAACCATCATTCTTAGCAAACTATCACAAGAAGAGAAAACCAAACACCGCATGTTCTCACTCATAGGTGGGAACTGAACAATGAGATCACTTGGACTCGGGAAGGGGAACATCACACACCGGGGCTTATCATGGGGAGGAGGGGAGGGGGGAGGGATTGCATTGGGGAGTTATACCTGATATAAATGATGAATTGATGGGTGCTGACGAGTTGATGGGTGCAGCACACCAACATGGCACAAGTATACATATGTAACAAACCTGCACGTTATGCACATGTACCCTAGAACTTAAAGTATAATAATAAAAAAAAAAAGATTACACTATTCCAGTACTATTCCAGGTTTCTTTCTTTTTTGTTTTTTTTTTTGACTTTTCAAAAGAAATTTTGGGTTGGTTTTGTTTTAATATTTTTGTCACAGAAAACCTACTTTCTTGTGTCACATACTACCTCCCCACACCAAGCAGACAGGTTTCCAACTTCATTTGAATGATGTACTGCTGCTTTGTTAGCCTGATGAGATTCTGTGGGGGAACCTCTCTTGAACACTTGTGGATCAGATATTCTCCTTTGAAAACATTGGAATGTATATAAACTAGCAGATAGTTAGACACTACAGATAACTAAGTCCCAGTGCAATGAATTATCTTTTGTGACTTGCCTCTGAGTTAGCAGTCCTAGAGACCAGGACCACACAGCTAAAATGTGCTGATCCTTCCTGGCCTCTAATGAAGGCCAAGAAGGAATGTTGCACTCTTAAATGTGAATTAGAAGACATAATTCACTAAAGTTTCTATATTAACAGCGGGGTGTGATCTTTGGTATTGGCAGAAAAGAAAAAATCAGTAAGACATAATGACCTTTTTGCTTTACATTTATTTTTGTAAAATGACTTTTTGTTTTACAGATTTTTAAATCAAGTTTTTACACAAAAGTGTCATCTTAGAAGAGATAACAATTAACAACTCCAGCTCCTACTGGACATTGCTGAATATACATTCCTATTAAAAAGAACCAGATACAGTGATTTTGTTCTGCTGTATGTGTTTATATAATTACAGAACACTGAACAGAACATGTAAGTTCTTGGAGGTGTAATTTCTTCTTATTGGAAATGAAATATATAGGAGTGGGAACTTTTACGTGAGGTCACTGGACTCAGCTTTAGAGTCCTGGAAGACCAGGATACAGTTTTCTTGGGAGAGATAATTGATAGTGTGATGGTTAATATTGAGTGCCAACTTGATTAGATTGAAGGATATAAAGTATTGATCCTGGGTGTGTCTGTGAGGGTGTTGCCAAAGGAGATTAATATTTGAGTCAGTGGACCAGGAGAAGCAGACCCACCCTCAATCTGGATGGCCGCCATCTAATCAGCTGCCAGCACAGCTAGGATAAAAGCAGGCAAAGGAGCATGGAAGGACTAGACTGGTTAAGTCTTCTGGCCTCCATCTTTCTTCTGTGCTGGATTCTTCCTGCCTTCTAACATGGGCAACTTCTTCAGCTTTTTGACTCTTGGACCTATACCAGTAGCTTGCTAGGGGCTCTTGGGCCTTCGGCCACAAACCAAAGGCTGCACTGTCAGCTTCCCTACTTTTGAGATTTTGGGACTCAGGCTGGTGTCTTTGCTTCTCAGCTTGCAGATGGCCTATTGTGGGACTTCACCTTGTGATCGTGTGAGTCAATACTTCTCAATAAACTGCCTTTCATATATACATCTATCCTATTAGTCCTGTCCCTCTAGAGAACCCTGACTAATACAGATAGCTTTCAAGAAATGTTCAAATAAGCCCATGGCTCAAAAAATGGTTTGGAAATACTATCAGTATATTTGGATGCTAGATTGTCCCAACATGACTTCTTGGTATATATTAACAGGCTTTAGTAGTAAAACATAGTTAATCTGTGCTAATGTCTTCTAAAAATTAATATTTATTGGAGGCATACCGTGTTCTAGGAATTGAGCATGTGTTATCTCATGCAGTCTTCATAGTATGAGAAAGTGGGAGTTAATACCACTCTCATTTAATAAATGAGAAATTTTTGTCTCAAAGAAGTCAGGTTACTTCCCATGGCCATGTGATTTGTAAGCTGTGGAGTTGGAATCTGAGGCCAACTCTTGCTCCATTCAAAAACTCTTATGAGCTTTGTGCTTGAAGTGTTTGGGGAGGAAAAGTTACAGTATTAATGTCTTACTGAAATAAAGGAGATGGGCAAAATCATAAGTAATCACAAATCTTTACATATTTAATGAAAAGATAAAATACTAAATTGGATTCCAGCATCCTTGGGAGATCAGGTAAACCTAGTTATCTAAACAAATACTTGGTGTCACTGATTCTGCCTTAATCTATTATTCTTAACTTTGCAAAGTATTTTTTAAATGTCCCTCAATGAGGCCAAAAAACCAATTATCCAATGCTTGCTGTAAGGAAAATTCTAGGTGTTAATGATTCTGCAGGGTGGCATAGGCAGGAACAGGAGTTCCCTCCTAGTATTTAATTTTTAGATACTAGACTTTAAATACTTTAAAGAAGACATGACTACTTTGGGAAAATAGACATGAAATTAGGATGATCCACAGGATCTACAGCTTGAAGACTCATAGAAGATACAGGAACGAATAGTAAGGGATAGTGAGTAGATACATATGTATTATTATCAGGAGAGGCATCCAGGGTATTATAAATTGAGGTGGTAAAATCCTTTCAAAAGGCAATTTGGCAACTAGTTTGAAAAGCTATAAAAACCATTACACCTTTTGACCCAGTAATATCTCTCCTGAGATTTTATCCTAAGGAAATAATTTAAAAAATGGAATACAACTATATGCGTAAACTTATTAATTACAGAATTTACTCTACCCATGAAAAAAGAAAACAACCTAAAAATCAAACAATTGATGAATAGCCAATTATGAGACATTAAATTTAAAAAAATAGCCAAAATTGCAACTGCAATTATGAAACTGAAGCAACATAAAAATTACATGCAATGGATTTAATGAAAATAATGACTACCAAATTGCAGATATGTAGTGATTAAACCCTTTTTAAAAGGCAATTAGTTACACTTGGATAAAGACTTTAAAAGAAATAGAAGAAAAGGAAAACAGTTGTGTATCGTGACAGTGGAATTCATGGCAAAATCAGTCTCCTGTTGGCATATCGTTTCCTAATGCTATTAGCAAATTGTGTGCAATAACTGAAAATCAGCAAAGGTCTTATATGTTCATCCTGCCTCTCTGGTATTATCAGAGGTCTGCAACAAAGGCCCAGTGATTACCAGTATTCATGGCGGAGATATTTTAAAACTTGTTCTCTATATTTTGGTGATTTTGAATTGTTTGGTTTATTAGGATAAATAATATTAAGGATTATGGATTTGTTTCCACTTTCCTTTGGGTCTTCTCAGCCTCATTTATTGCAAACTCTTAAATGTGTGATTGTTACATTTATTTCAAAGAGCATCATAAATCATTTTCAGCTTAATGCCATTGAAGTAAAGTAAAATTCTGCTATCACAAAGTTTATATGCGAAGAAACACTAGGATACATAATATCAAAAAAGATTACTTCTCTAGATCTGTTTCAAGGTGCAATTGTTCTGGGGAAAAAATAAACATAAATACAACAACTTTCAAGATAGTAATTTCCCAAATTGTTTAATGATATTTTAGTTTTATTCATAAGAGCAAATTTAAGCAAAATACTATTTAATTTTATTATTATCTGTACAGCTCAGTTGCACAATACATTATTCAAAACATACAATATTTTTCTATAAATGTTTTCTTATAGTAAGAGGGTTTAAGAAAGTACCTGGGTGCGGTGGCTCATGCCTATAATCCCACCACTTTAGGAAGTGGAGGAGGGTGCTAGAGACTTGTCCGGGCAACAAAGCAAGACTCTATAGTTACAAGGAAAACAAATCCTTAAAAAAAAAAAAATACGAAAGAAAAGTGGACATTTTTAATGAAAATTTAGATATTTTGACTATTTGTATAATATTAGACATAACTAAATAGCTAAAAATGAGTATGATTTTCCTAACTGCATATACATTAAGTACTTTTAGTTATTCTTCATTTCCTATTGGGTTAGTAACTAAATCCCTGAGTCCCTACTTTAGTATGTTCCATTTTCAGATGCATTTTGTGAAAGTGTGAATATAAGCCTATATACATTCTTTTAAAATTATTTATTGAATATCTAATATTTTCGGGGTACTATATCTCTCTCCTATGCTTACAGGAGAAAAAATCCTTTATGTTGTATTCAAGGAACCTCAAAATCTATCCTTGTGTCCTTTGAATCTCCCATGAAACTTTGCTTTGTGTGACCAAGAAGCGGTACTTGCCAGTCATAGCACACCACTTGCAATTTCTCGTATCTGTTCCTTTACAAGCTTAAAAACTCTACACACACCTAGTAAATCTCCCTTCTCTGATCTCTAGGTATTTAAATCCTCTCTATTTGTCAAGGCCCAACTAAGCCCTTTCTTCTACCAGAAGTCTTTTCAGAAAATTCTGCTGTAACTGACTTTCTCTTCTTTGAAATCTTATGTCACTGCAATTTGACATTATTTATATTGTTGATGTATTATTATACACTCAATGCTGCATACTTTTACACTTTGCATGTCTTTATCTCAACAAGCAGATTATTAGGACTACAAAGACAGGAAACTAAAATCCCATACCTTGTAAAAGTAGGTATATATAAGCAACCAATGCAGATGTGAATTAAATATTTGCCATCTGCTTAGGACACATTTGGCATTGGCTTAAAAACTAAACCATCTCTGAGTCCTATCAAACTTTACCTAATACTCCGTTACAATACATTACCCACAAATGCCAAAATAGTAAAACCGTTTTATATCCTGTCCCTCTCTCAGAGGCAACATTCTTGCATCCCAAGGTACAATCAATCCATGTGTTATCTTTTTTTGTTTAACCCAAACATAAACATGGCTTTTGTCATGGAGAAGTTAGCTGATATTTGCTGAACTTCATTTCCTTGGAGTATCTTATTATTATGTATTTATTTTTTAAAAATGCATAGTATCCTCTTGGAGTTTAGAAACAATAAATTACTGTACAAAAAGAACTGAATAATGTAGGAAATGAAGAAACAAAAATTTCTCGAGAGTTCTCTTTATGTAAATACCTTAATATACATTATTGTATTACTAACAAAAATGCCTACATTTTTGAGTGTTTAATATGTGCCAAGAACTATTACAAAATCTTTACATGTAGAATTCTATTTGATTCTCACAACACCACTGTGAAGATACAATTATGCACAGATAATGAAGCTAAGGTAGCAAGTATTTGTAAGTGGAACACTTGGTATTCCCAAACAAGCAGCTGGACAGTGTAAATGCTAGCGAAATTAAACTTTCCAGAAGATGGCAAATAACAAAGAAAGGGTTAAATTTAAAATCAACTTAATTCATTTGTAAAAGGAAAGGTAATGATATGAGTTAATCCCTGAAAAACATATTTTATGTATATTATAAGTTGCTTTTCATTAAACCTGCTATGGTTTCATTGAGGGCAACATAAAAATAGATTTTAAAAGAAATATGACAGGGCTTCAGAAAAGTTTGTGGAAAAATTACATTAAAAAATAATGAAAAATATATAATTTATTTCTCAATATAAGCGTCAAGCTCAATACACTTTGTAAGCAATAGTACAAACTATTTCATCAATCCCTTAAAGAACTATGGGACCAGCAAAGTAAAGATGTCAATGCAATGTTTGTTACATTACTAACTGAAAAAAAAAAAAAAA
>NW_012116599.1:5263600-5268097 GCF_000951035.1 Colobus angolensis palliatus | reverse complement strand
TATCTCAAAACACTGTCATAATATGCAGACGTTTATTGTTCTTTGGTCCCCCAGAGAGTCAACAAGCAAAATGCCTTGAGCATCCTCAAAATCTGTTGCCATATAACAAACCTGTATTTTCTGCACATGTATCCCAGAACTTAAAGTAAAAACAAACAAACAAACAACACAACAACAACAACAAAAACTGTAGCCATGTCCTTTCCTCTTGACCCATCTGCTTTTGCTTTGACTGGACCACATTCAGCTCTTGGTAGCCATTGCTTTGATTGTGCTTTATCTTCAGGATTATGCTGGTAAAGGCATGCTTCTCCCCTGTTACAATACCATGAAGAAATCCTTCAGGATCTTGATCCCACTTGTTTAAAATTTCCATTGAAACTCTGCTTTTGTCTGCAGCCAATCTGAGCAAAACATTTTTGGTACCCACAAAGTGGAAATTTGCTCAAGTTTAATTTTTCAGTCAGGATTATGTTTACGGAAACAATCAACATTGCTATGGTGTTGGCTATTGTTTTTGCTGTTAATTGTTGGACCTCTTCAATTAGGGCACAAAAAAGATGAGTTTTTTCCTTGCAAATTGATGTTGATCATCTGCCACTGCAGGCTTCATCTTTAACATTGCCTTGTCCCTTCTTAAAATGAATAACCCATTTTTTGTTGTTGTTGGTTTTGGTTGATTGTCTTTTGTTTGTTTGCTTGTTTGTTTTTATTTTACTTTAAGTTCCAGGATACATGTGCAGAATGCACAGATTTGTTGCATAGGTATACATGTGCCATGGTGGTTTGCTGTGCCTATCAGCCCGTCATCTAAGTTTTAAGCCCTGCATGCATTAGGTGTTTGTACTAATGTTCTTCCTCCCCTTGACCCCCACCCCCTGACAGGCCCTGGTGTGTGTTATTCCCCTCCCTGTGTACATGCATTCTCACTGTTCAACTCCCAGTTATAAGTGAGAACATGTGGTATTTGGCTTTCTGTTCCTGTGTTAGTTTGCTGAGGATGATGGCTTCCAGCTTCATCCATGTCCCTGCAAAGGACATGATCTCATTGTTTTTTATGGCTGCATAGTATTCCATGATGTATATGTACCACATTTTCTTTATCCAGTCTATAATTGATGGGCATTTTGGTTGGTTCTCTGTCTTTGCTATTGTAAATAGTGCTGCAATAAACATACTTGTGCATGTGTCTTTATAGTAGAAAGGTTTATATGCCTTTGGGTATATATCCAGCAATGGGAATGCTGGGTTAAAAGGTATTTCTGGTTCTAGATCCTGAGGAATCACCACGCTGTCCTCTGCAATGGTTGAACCAATCTGCATTCCCACCAACAGTGCAAAAGCATTTCTCTTTCTCCACAGCCTCACCAGAATCTATTGTTTCTTGACTTTTTAATAATCACCATTCTGAGTGGTGTGAGATGGTAACTTATTGTGGTTTCAATTTGTATTTCTCTAAAGATCAGTGATGATGAGCTTTTTCTCATGTTTGTTGGCCACATAAATGTCTTATTTTTAGAAGTGTCTGTTCACATCCTTTGCCCACTTTCTGATGGGGTTGTTTGTTTTAGTCTTGTAAATTTGTTTAAGTTCCTTGTAGATTCTGGATATTAGACTTTTGTCCGATGGGTAGATTGCAGACATTTTCTCCCATTCTGTAGGCTGTGTGCTCACTCTGATGCTAGTTTCTTTTGCTGTGAAGAAGCTCTTTAGTTTATTTAGATCCCATTTGTCAATTTTGACTTTTGTTGCATTTGCTTTTGGAGTTTTCATCATGAAGTCTTTGCCCATGCTTATGTCCTGAATGGTATTACCTAGGTTTTCTTCTAGGGTTTTTATGGTTTTGGATTTTACATTTAAGTCTTTAATCTATCTTGAGTTAATTTTTGTATAAGGTGTAAGGAAGGGGTCCAGTTTCAGTTTTCTGCATAGCTCGCCAGTTTTCCCACCGCCATTTATTAAGTAGGGAATCCTTTCCCCATTGCTAATTTTTGTCAGGTTTGTTGAAGATCAGATGGTTGTAGATGTGTTGTGTTATTTCTGAGATCTCTGTTCTGTTCCATTGGTCTATATGTCTGTTTTGATACCAGTATCATGCTGTTTTGGTTACTGTAGCCTTGTAGTATAATTTGAAGTCAGATAGTGTGATGCATCCAGCTTCGTTCTTTCTGCTTAGGATTGTCTTGGTTATATTGGCTCTCTTTGGTTCCGTATGAAATTTAAAGTAGATTTTTTCTAACTCTGTGAAGAATGTCAATGGAATGGCATTGAATCTATAAATTACTTTGGGCAGTATGGCCATTTTCATGATATTGATTCTTCCTATCAATGAGCATGGAACGTTTTTCCATTTGTTTGTGTCCTCTCTTATTTCCTTGAGTGCTGGTTTGTAGTTCTCCTTGAAGAAGTCCTTCACATTCCTTGTAAGCTGTATTCCTAGCTGTTTTATTCTCTGTGTAGCAATTGTGAATGGGAGCTCATTCATGATTTGGCTCTCTGCTTGTCTATTGTTGGTGTATAGGAATGCTAGCAATTTTTGCACTTTGATTTTGTATCCTGGGACTTTGCTGAAATAGCTTATCAGTTTAAGGATTTTTTGGGCTGAGACAATGAGGTTTTCTAAATATGGAATCATGTCATCTGCAAACAGACACAATTTGGCTTCCTCTCTTTCTATTTGAATACCCTTTATTTCATTCTCTTGCCTGATTGCCCTGGCCAGAACTTCCAATACTATGTTGAATAGGAGTGATGAGAGAAGGTATCTTTTTCTTGTGGTAGTTTTCAAAGGGAATACTTCCAGCTTTTGCCCTTTCAGTATGATATTAGCTATGGGTATGTAATAAGTAGCTCTTATTAATATGAGGTATGTTTCAACAACACCTAGTTTATTAAGAGTTTTTAACATTAAGTGACATTGAATTTCATCGGAGGCCTTTTCTGCATCTATTTAGATAATCATATGTTTTTTGTCATTGCTTCTGTTTATGTGATGGATTACATTTATTGATTTGCATATGTTGAACCAGCCTTGCATCTCAGGGATGAAGCTGACTTGATCATGGTGGATAAGCTTTTTGATGTGCTGCTGGATTTCATTTGCCAGCATTTTATTGAGGATTTTCACATCAATGTTCATCAGGAATACTGGCCTGAAGTTTTCTTTATTTGTTGTGTCTCTGCCAGGTTTTGATATCAGGATGATGCTGGCCTCATAAAATGAGTTAGGAAGGGGTGCCTCCTTTTCAATTGTTTGGAATAGTTTCTGAAGGAATGATCCCAGCTCCTTTTTGTACCTCTGGTAGATTTCAGCTGTGAGTCCATCTGGTTCTAAGCTTTTTTTTTTTTTTTTTGGTTGGTAGGCTACTAATTACTGCCTCAATGTCAGAACTTGCTATTGGTCTATTCAGGCATTCGACTTCCTGGTTTAGTCTTGGGAGGATGTATGTGTCCTGAAATTTACCAATTTCTTCTAGATTTTCTAGCTTATTTGCATAGAGTTGTTCATAGTTTTCTCTGATGGCAGTTTGTATTTCTGTGGGGTCAGTAGTGATATCACTTTTATCACTTTTTATTGCATCCATTTGATTCTTCTCTCTTTTCTTCTTTATTAGTCTAGCTAGTGGTCTATCTATTTTGTTAATGATTTCAAAAAACAGCTCCTGGATTCATTGATTTTTTGGAGGGTTTTTTGTATCTCTATCTCATTCAGATCTGCTGTGATCTCAGTTATTTCTTGTCTTCTGCTAGCTCTTGGATTCATTTGCTCTTGCTTCTCTAGTTCTTTTAATTGTGATGTTATGGTGTCAATTTGAGATCCTTCCAGCTTTCTGATGTGGACATTTAGTGATGTAAATTTCCCTCTAAATACTGCTTTATCTGTCTCCCAGAGATTCTGGTACATTGTATCTTTGTTCTTGTTGGTTTTAAAGAACTTACTTATTTCTGCCTTAATTTCGTTATTTACCCAGGAGTCATTCAGAAGCAAGTTGTTCCATTTCCATGTAGTTGTGTGGTTTTGAGTGAGTTTCTTAATCCTGAGTTCTAATTTGATTGCACTGTGGTCTGAGAAACTGTTTGCTATGATTTCAGTTTTTTGGTATTTGCTGAGGAGTGTTTTACTTCCAATTATGTGGTTGATTTTAGAGTATGTGCTATGTGGTACTGAGAAGAATGTATAGTCTATTGATTTGGGGTAGAGAGTTCTGTAGATGTCTATTAGGTCCACTTGGTTCAGAACTGAGTTCAACTCCTGAATATCCTTGTTAATTTTCTGCCTTGTTAATCTGATATTGACAGAGGAGTGTTAAAGTCTCCCACTATTATTGTGTGGGAGTATAAGTCTCCTTGTAGGTCTCTAAGAACTTACTTTATGAATCTGGGTGCTCCTTTATTGGGTGCATATATATTTAGGATAGTTAGCTCTTTTTGTTGCATTGATCCCTTTACTATTATGTAATACCCTTCTTTGTCTTCTTTGATCTTTGTTGGTTTAAA